>NW_019272019.1:246424-271424 GCF_002738345.1 Cucurbita maxima
AAAAAAAAAAAAAAAAAAAAAAAAAAAAAAAAAAAAAAAAAAAAAACCAGGTGTAACCATTATTTCATGTTTTCTAAGAACTAAAATCGTATCTATAGCCTTGAGTTTAGATTTCATTTCCGAGTGAATTTGGATGCATAATGGCCCTGTTTCATAAGACCTCATAAACCATGTTTGAACTCGCATGCTTGACTCCACCTGATGTCGTGACCCGCGCTCCTCCTCAGCAATTGTTTAGCTCGGCTCTACGACTTCAAGTGGCTTAAATGGCTTGGGTTGATCCAATTGTTCCATTGTTTTCTAGACTTTTTTTTTATTTTTTTTTTATCTTTTTTTTTATCCTCTTGAAGCGGATTTTAGTATTTCTAAAAGAAATTGAGATGAGTATGCCTCTTTTTGCTCCATTTAAAGAATTCTAAGATAAATTATAAGTTTAATTGTGGGCATAAAGTAAATTAAAAGTTCAACGTGTTCTAATTTGGTGTTGTGAATTCTCATAAATTGACTTAGATTTCAAAGGATAGATTTGGACTAGCTCCATAGTTAAATTAGCAACTCGACTTAAGCTACTCAGTTAAATGGTTCGACTTTTGGCTTGGTTGAGACAATTGTATGATGTACGATTACACGTGTCTCATGTCCCTATGTGGTGTTATGCCATATTTATAAGTTGTGCTATAATGTGATTATTCCTTGTTATAGAATAATATGATGATGATAATCTTTGATGCATAAACCTTCGTACATCACACTAAGTAAGCTATGCTAAATATGAAAGATCTGACAAGAATTATTATGCAATATGCATAGGCGTTATGTTATTAACCTACATCACTACTTTGCCTGTTTATAAAATTAGGCAAAGAATCAAGAGTAATTCAAGGAAACTTTATGGATTAGTGTTCTCGATTTTCTTCAAAAATCTTCCTTTATAGAAAATTTCAAAGGCTACTTTTGGTGTCTTTAGACTACGAGGAAAGAGCTTAATACGAGGATAGAGTTTTGTCATTCAATCCCCTCGGTTAGAATAATAAGTAAAGGAAGACCCTCAATTTCTTTATGCAAGTTTGGGCCTAAGTTTCTAAAAATCGAGAAATTACTCCTCCACGATGAATGTCATCATTTGAAACCAAATCGTTAAACTTCGTGGCAAGGAGAGGAGCAACTTAAACCATGAAATCCGGGCCAAAAGTCCCTAGAATCCAAGAACCAAAAGGTTGACTTTCGATGAATTTGTAAGTTTTGAAATCCATAACTTAAACCACGAAATTCATTCTCCATATCTCGAGTCATAGCATTGATCTTATACCATTAGCTTTAGTGCAAATTAAGGAACAAACTTGTAAAGAAGTTGTGAAAAAATAAGAATATGGTTCTAATTCGAGACCAAATTGAAGTTGAAAATCTAGGTAAGTTCATTCCTAAGTACCCGAATTTAACCTCTTATATCTTGCTCGCGAATAAGCCAAATGAATTGAGATCATTCCTAAACAATCCATGGTGTGTAGAACTACACGATTCTTGAAGAAATCGAGTGGAAACGCTCACTGATCAAGAGAAAAGATATGATTTTTAGACGGTAGAAAGTTGAGATTCTCACGTGCTCCTTAGTTTAAAAGTAAACGATGATGTGGCAACTCTAGAGCTTGTCATGTCATCCCATTAAGTTTTTTACCTATTGAGTAATCAATTCTCTTTTCTTTACTCACAGGAAAGGGAAGGAGTGAAGAGACTCACAAAAAGAAGGAAAAGATTTGAGCTTTCTTCTTTGACAATGAAGTCCGAGAGAGAGTCAATGAATTAACGGCTTTACCCCGATCAGGGAATAGAGGTTCAAGGGAAGGTGAATGAGCTGATCTTTTGGCAGCGGGAGCACGAACGAGGTAACTTATGCTTTTTTCATTGGCACTATGCCCCTTTCACCTGATTTCCCTAGGTAAAAGAAAAGGATCAATCAATACTTCTTTCTTATTCATTCGACTTGACTACTGAACGAGCGAGGTAAATGGGCTTCTCTCCTGAACCTGAACCTCAGGCTAGCAGACGCCCTTTTTCATTATCATCTACCGCCATTTCTTTCCTCCCGGGGACGGAAACAGTGGCTTTTTCAGCCATCTCATTCATTGACAGAAGTTCTGGGTAAAATCAAATGCACCTGGACGACGAAGAGCTACAACCAAAATCACTCAAAAAGATGCGAAGGGGGATGCTCTCGGGGTGTGTTTGTGGAGGGCCGAGGAGGGGGGACCAGGTGCCTTTACGATCGATACATAGTTGAGTAGGCCGATCACAAACGCTACTGGTGTGGGAGCGATCCTGGTCAGGGAAGCTAAGACGGCGCCTCGCATATGGGTAGCAAGAGGGCGCTTATGCCCCGACGGTGGGTCATATGCCCATGGGTGCAGGATTCTTCGAAAAAGCGAGGGCTACTCTGTCTAGTGGCTTCGCCCCTCTCCTTTCCTTTACAGTTGAGCCGCTTCGTGCCTCTTCTCGTGGAGCTTCTTCTAGGCAAAGATTGACCTCTGTGGAAAGGATGAATCATTCTGAGCATTGCCAGAATCCATGTTATATATTCGAAAGATGTTGACCTCCTTCCTTCTCTCACTTGTTACAATCCTCTTCCCGTCGAGCCCCCTTTCCCCTCGATCTACAGAGAAAAAATGGAGGACTGGTATCAACAGTTCATCATGGAAGGAAGAAAGGACTCATCCAGAGCTAACTAAACTTGACTAATAAGATTTTAGCATCAGTAGCTTGAAACTAAGCATTCTTACCGAAGAATTCTTGTCTATCTTCCCTGTCTTGATATTGACAGGTCTCGAAGAGAAGAATGAGGGGTTTTTCTTACTATCTAATTCAATAATAAATAGAGTAGTTT
The DNA here is from genome assembly GCF_002738345.1 of Cucurbita maxima. Lineage (NCBI taxonomy): Eukaryota > Viridiplantae > Streptophyta > Magnoliopsida > Cucurbitales > Cucurbitaceae > Cucurbita > Cucurbita maxima. The sequence goes on from NW_019272019.1 coordinate 249,303, forward strand.
ACTTATTTTTAGACCACTTCTCACCATAACTTTTAATGTTCGAGGAAATAAACTCAATTTCGGACCTACCCAAGAAAATTGAGGAGGAAACAACTTCAAAATATAGCTAAAAGCGATCACGAACTCGACTGAATAGGTAAACCACTATATAGACCAACCTTTGCTCACATATTTGAATCGGTTCAAATACTTTTAGACCGGTTCTAAAAAAAATATTTATTGTTCTAGAAAATAGACACTATTTACTTAGAAATTTCAACCTTTGAAAGGCATTGAATCAAATACTTTTAGACCGGTTCTAAAAAAAATATTTATCGTTCTAAAAAACAGACAATGTTTACTTAGAAATTTCAACCTTTGAAAGGCCTTGAATCGAGCATTCAAACACAACCAAATGAGTAAGTAACTATTTCGAGCAAGTTTAAAAAAATACTTGTAGGAATCGATTAGAACTTTTGGCAAATGATTAACATTCATATAAGCCTGATTGACCACATTATGAAAGATAAGCCCCGTAAACCTAAAACTTTATAATTTAGTACAATATTCGGTTTTATAGTATTGGCTTGCATGAATTGTGTTTCACAAGTACTTAAGCATGCTTAATTGATTTATCATTCTTTATTTGAGTATGTGGAGCATGATTTTATGCCTATGTATAATTTTAGATTCATGTTTGAGGGTTTGGAAATTCGTATGTGCCGAATTAGTATTTCGACGATTGTTGCGTGGCCTAGAGTGCCTGTTATGACTATTTTAGATCATGAGCTATTGTCTTGCAACAAGTTAATCCTAGAACCTAGCTATTGAGTCAAAATTTTTGGGTTGATTAGTTACATTATAGGAACATTTGGGCATAACTCCTATTCATAAATTGACCAACATGTGTCAGGGTTTACTTGGTACATAAGAATTAGTTATCACCCATAAGGGACTCCAAGACTCATGGAATGTATACTACTAAGGTAGCTCTGGTTATACCTAATGGGGAGCCATGATCTTATACTTTTCTATCCGAAGGAGCCTATATGAGTAGGTAATCTACTATTCTAGCCAATAGAAGCAATGAACAAGTAGTTACTATTCCAACGGGAGGGTGTAAGAATAGGTAATTTTTTTATCTAGCTTGAAAAGGAAAAGTCATAGGCAGTTGTTGTTTGGTGTCACAATCAACGATACAATTGTGACACCGAAAATTTCATCGAAGATGATGACAAGTTAAGTAGGGTAGAGTGTCAAAACCACACTAGTAGAAAATAAGTTGTGACCCCCACACGCAAGACTGTCAAGGGGCGATCCTCAAGTGGCGCCCATTTGACCATAGGAGGGTCAAGATTGAGAAGTGTCATGATACAACCAAGGAGGATAGTCCATCATCCAAAACACCAAGAGTATGCACTTAAGTTAAGCCGAGGCATATGCAAGATTCGAGAGATTGAAACGACACGAGTGTCAAAGACAAGCTCGAAGAGGGTCGAGTTCGCCCAACTAGAAAGGAGTCTAGGAGGTGTGCGAACCAACTTGTAGGTCCATACGCGCACGTGTGGACCATGTGTAGGAAAATTAAGTACATATCCAAATTGCCCATTTAGGATAGCCACCATAGGAAAATAGACATTTATCATAGGTCCCACTCATGAAATTGTATGCGATTGCATTTAACTGCGATAGAGGGTCAGTTACTAAGTATTTCTTAAAATACTCAATTCATTTGCTACTTCCATTAACGGTTAAGGCAAGACACCCATGTACAGCTGACGACGACATCACAAGTAAAGACTATGACACATGCACATAGTAGTTGTATTTAAATTCCTAGACCATCGGTTAGTATAGGGAATTTTTCAATTTTAATTTTTACTTCTTTTTTTTTTTTTTTTCATCATGTTGCTTTAAAGACGTTTTCAAAATGTAAGTCCATGACAATGTTTTATGATGATATTTTTAATGTTTATTTATGCATAAGAGATGATGATATGATGATGGTATCAACTTTAGGTTAGTAGAAAATCTAGGGCGTTACAAAATCTTTGGATGTCATTTTTAGTTGGGAGTCAAGGTAAACTTAAAAATAATGTATAGGTAAAATATTCTAATCAAATATATATATATATATATATATATATATATATATATATATATATATATATATTTTGCAAATAGTGACATGCTCCCTTTTTATCTTTTCATTTTTTTTCAATTATCCATTAACAAAGAAGTGATGTACTTTGAAACTCTCGATCCTGCGGTGGGTGAGAATAATTTCGTAAAGTTTATCCTCCGTATACTAAATAGTTATGCTTCTATGGTGTTCTCAAAAGATGACTTCATTCATAAACTATTTTTTTCCTCTAATTCCAGTTATTCAAAAACTCTTATGAGTTCCTGTCATTCTGCTTGTTATTTAATGCAATTATTCCATTTGTTGTCGTGTGCTTGTTGCTGTTTCCAACTATTTGTTGGATTTTCTGTCAATTTATAAATTGATGAGCATTCCTCTACCTTTGCTGGACATTTCAGAGTGTCGTTGACATTGAATTCTATTTGTTATCTGTTGATCATTCATTTTCAAAACTATAGTTCCCTTGTGGACATCTACCCGTGTTCTTCTGGTTTTAAAAAATTGTCTTTCTGAGATAATTGGTACATCACGATCTGCTTCATAGTCTAGAACAATAAAATTTCCTGAAAATATGAATTTATCCACTTGAATTAAAATGTCTTTGATCTTTTCTTAGGTATAAGTGATGGATCTATTGGCTAGTTGGATGGTGACCATAGTTGGCCTAGCCTCACTAATCACTAACTTCTTGTAAATGGACAGAGGTATTAAGTTGATGCTTGCACCCAAGTCACATAATGCTCGACCTAACTCCTTTCGTCAAATAGATATACAAGAATAGTGAATGAGATTTTATTTTTCCTTAGTGAATTTTATTTTTAAAAATTGCATTACACTTTTCATTAAGTGCCACCACCTTAAATTTATCAAACTTCCTTATATTAGTGAGTACATCCTACAAGAATTTAACATAATTTGACATTTTCTTCCAAGCTTCCAATCGTGATATGTTTATATGAAAATTGACTTCCTCTTTCTTTTTACTCTCGTTCTACTCTCTTCTTCATTGTTGACTATCGTTTGCATTTTAGGAGACTACTATTTTAGTATAATTTTTGTTTTGATCCTTCTCTTTAGTAGTTTCCTCCCTTCTCTGCTATATATCAACTACTTCATGGGAGTAACTCTTACTGTGTTCGTTAATTTCACCTCACCTACGGGGTATTTCTTTCTTGATTCTTGTTTATATTGCTTGACATTGCTCCTTGTCTTTTCTTTTTGGTATTTCGGTATCTGCTGGCAGCTTTCCAAGATATGTATTCCATAACTCAGTTGCTAATTGACCTACTTGGATTTCTAAATTTTGCAAGGATGTTTGTTGGCTATGTATCACAACATCATTTTTTTTTTCTTCATATATTTCTTTATTAGGCGGCTCTCAAGAGATGTTCCATGTATGTGTTGAGTAAGACTAGTTCCTTTTCCTTGGGCATTAGCTTGGGATCATATGCCATTTGATTTTGTAGTCCAGAGCATCGATGGTAATTTGCCTTAGGTGGTATTTGTTGATTATATGAGTTTTGTCTCTTCCATGAAAAGTTTGGATGGTTTCTCCACCCCCGATTATAAGTGTTTGAGAATAGATTATTTTTCTGATTGCTAGCTTGATTTCCCACATAAAAAATTGAAGTAAGATTACTTGGTCATTGATCAAAAGTGTGTTCTTCTCCACAATATACACAAGATTCAGTAGTTGTTTGAGTCATTACAGTAGCAATTTTGATGGGCTAGTGCATTAGTCATTGAACCTTGTGCCAATGCTAAATTTTGTAAAATATAGGTCACCGAAGCTAATTGAACATCAATAGAGATCAAAGCATCAACTTCAAGTACTCATCTAGTCTTTTTCTCTATTGTGCCTTTTTTGTTTTCCCCTTTAGTGGCCTCCTCTTCTTTTTAAGTAACCTTTCCTTTTTATACTGTTTGTTTCTTCCCATTTGGGGCTGAGAAAGGATAAGGGGTCCACCTCGGACGTTCCTAATTGGGTAGTTAATGACCCACGTGGCTTGATGATTTGGATTATAATTTCCATGTCATTTCCAAAAAATTTTCTTTTTGAATTGCTTTAACATTAGGGTGAGCAATTTGTACATGATCATCGCTAATAGGTTTGTTTCTAGATTTGTAACAACATCATGGTTCAACATAAATGTTCTGAAATTTTACCAAATAACTCAATTAAGTGTACAATTAGACTCGATTAATGCAAATTGATATTTTTTTCCATGTTGAACCATAATGAACAATTTCATGCTTACTAATCAGAATAAATTGAGCAATTAATAAGAAAATGGTGAGTATGAGTACAAAATTAAGTACAAAAAGGCTTGGTATAACTCTACTTTTGAAGAGTTATCACCCTCCTCGGGTTAGAACAATAACCTACCTACTTGAGGAACAGTAAACTACCTGTCATATTTCCTTTCAAACTAAGACTTAACTACCGACTCACACCCGCTCTTAGGTATAACAATATAAGGTCATGGCTCCCCACTTGGTACAATCAGGCTACCTCAGTAGTATACCCTCTATGACTCTTAGGATTCCCTATGAGTGACAATTGAACTCTGTGTATCCAATAAACCCTAACCCCTCTTAGCTAGTTCATGAATAGGTAATTTATTTATTTAGCATAAAAAGGCGAAGTCATAGGTAGTTGTTGCTTGGTGTCACAATCAATGATAGGATTGTGAGGTGAGAAAGTTATCGAGGATGATGACTAAGTTAAATGGGTAAGAGTTCACAACCACACTCAGAGAAAATAAGTTGTGACCCCCACACGCAAGACAGTCAAGGGGCGACCCTCAAGTGGCGCCCATCCAACCATGGGAGGGCCAAAATTGAGAAGTATCATTATGCAACCGAGGAGGATAGTCCATCATCCAACACACCAAGAGTATGCATTCAACTTAAGTCGAGGCATACACAAGATTTGAGAGATCAACGTGACATGAGTGTCAAAGATAAGCTCGAAGAGGGTTAGGTTCGCCCGACCAGAAATCGATTCAAGAGGTGTGTGAACCAACTGGTGGGTCCATACGCGCACGTGTAGACCGTGTGTAGGGAAATTAAATACACATCCAAATTTCCTGGTTAGGATAGCCACTGTAGGAAAATAAACCGTTATGATAGATCCCACTCATGAAAATATATGTGATTGCATTTAACTCAAATAGGGGTCACCTAATAAGTATTTCAAGTCATGTGCTACTTCCATTTTAGGTAAAGGCAAGGCACCCGTGTACAATCCTCAAGTAAAGACTGTGACACATGTATACAATAGTTGTATTTAAATTCCTAAATCATAGGTTAGTATAGGAAATTTTTCAATTTTAATTTTTTCACTTTTTTTTTATTTTTATTTTTATTTTTTACTTTCATTATGTTGCTTTGCTTTAAAGACGTTTTCAACATGTAAGTTCATGACAATGTTTTACGATAATTTTTTCAATGTTTATTTCTAGTTAAGAGATGATGATAGGAAGATGGTAGCAACTTTAGATTAGTAGAAAATCTAGAGTCGTTACAAAATTTTTGGATGTCATTTTTAATTGGGAGTCACTATAAACTTGAAAATAATGTATAGGTAAAATATTCTAATCAAATATATTTTTTTTTTTTTTTGCAAATCGTGACCCTCCCTTTTTCTCTTTTCATTTTTTTCAATTATCCATTAATAAAGAAGTGATGCCCCTTTGAAATTCTCAATCTTGATTGGGTGAGAATAATTTCGTGAAGTTTATCCTCCATATATCAAATAGTTATGCTTCTAATATGTAGTTCAAGGTTGTGTTCTCAAAAGACGATTTCATTGATAATTTTTTTTTCCTCCGATTCCCGTGATTCAATAACTCTTATGAGTTCCTACTATTCTGCTTGTTATTTAATGCAATTATTCTAGTTGTTGTCTTGTTCTTGTTGTTTTTTCCAACTATTTGTTGGATTTTCTGTCAATTTATAAATTGTTGAGCATTCTCCTCCTTTGCTGGACATTTCAGAGTGTCATTGACATTGAATTCTATTTGTTGATCATTCATTCTCAAAATTATAGTTCCATTGTGGACATCTACTAATGTTCTCGTGGTTTTCATTAACGGTCTTCCTATGATAATTGGTACATCACGATCCGCTTCATAGTCTAGAACAATAAAATTTGCTGGGTATATGAATTTATCCACTTGAATTAAAATGTCTTCGATCTTTGCTTAGGGATAAGTGATGGATCTATTGACTAGTTGGATGGTGGCTATAGTTAGTCTAGCCTCACTAATCCTTAACTTTTTATGAATGGATAGAGGTATTAAGTTGATGTTTGCTCTCAAGTCACATAATGTTCGACCTAACTTTTTTCCTCCAATGGATACAGTAATAGTGAATGGGCCCGAGTCTTTTTCCTTTAGTGGGATTTTATTTTTTAGAATTGCACTACACTTTTCATTTAGTTCTATCACCTTGAATTCTTCGAACTTCCTCTTATTAGTGAGCACATAGTTCAAGAATTTCACATAATGTGGCATTTGCTTCAAAACTTCCACGAGTGGTATGTTTATATGAATTTCCTTCCGAATATCCATGAACGTATCAAAATGGACTTCCTCTTTCTTTCTTTTTATTCTTGGTGGAAAAGGACATCTTAGTCTATTGCTCCTTGCCTTTTCTTTTTGGTGTTTCGGTATCTGTTGGCAGCTTTCCAAGAGATCTATTTCGTAACTCAGTTGCTAATTGACTTGATTGGACTTTCAAATTTCGCAAGGATGCTTACTGACTCTGTACCAAAAAATTATTTTTTGTCATATATTCCTTTATTAGGCTCTCAAAGATGTTCTCTATATCTGTTGAGCTTAACTAGTTCCTTTTCCTTGGGCATTGGCTTGTTGAGGATCATATGTCATTTGATTTTATAGTCCAAAGCTTGGAGGGTAATTTGCCTTAGGTGACATTTGTTGATTATATGAGCTTTGTCTCTTCAATGAAAAGTTTGGATGGTTTCTCCACCCCCAGATTATAAGTGTTTGAGAAGGGATTATTTTTCTGGTTGTTAGCTTGATTCCCCACATAAAAAAAATTGAAGTCGGATTCTTCTCCACAATATACACAAGATTCAGTTGTTATTTGAGTCATTACAAAAGCAGTTTTGACTAGTGCATTAGTCATTGAACCTTGTCCCAATGCTAGATTTTGTAAAATATTATTCACCGAAACTAATTGCGCATCAATAGAGGTCAAAGCATCAACTTCAAGTACTCATCTAGTCTTCTTCTCTATTGCGCCTTTTCCGTTTTCCCCTTTGGTAGCCTCCTCCTCTTTTTAGGTAACCTTTCCTTTTTATACTATTTGTTTCTTCCCATTTCGGGCTGAGAAAGGATAAGGGGTCCACCTAGGACGTTCCTAATTGGATAATCAATGACCCACGTGGCTTGATGATTTGGATTATAATTTCCATGTCATCCCCAAAAAATTTGCCTTTTGAATTGCTTCAATATTAGGGTCAGCAATTTGTACATGGTCATTGCTAGAAGATTTGTTTCTAGATTTGTTACAACATCATGGTTCAACATAAATGTTCTGAAATTTAACCAAATAACTCAATTAAGTGTACAATTAGACTCGATTTATGCATAATGATATTTTTTTCATGTTGAACCATAATGAACAATTTCATGCTTACTAATTATAAAAATTGAGTAATTAACAAAAAAAAAAATGGTAAGTATAAGTACAAAATTAAGTACAAAAAGGCTTGGTTAACTCTACTTTTTAAGAGTTATCACCCTTCTCGGGTTAGAACAATAACCTACCTACCTGAGGAACAGTAATCAATCTGCCATATTTCCTTTCAAACTAAGACTTAACTACCGACTCACATTCACTCTCAAGTATAACAATATAAGATCATGGCTCTCCACTAGGTACAATCAGGCTACCTCAATAGTATACCCTCTACGACTCTTAGGATCCCTTGTGGGTGACAATTGAACTCTGTGTATCTAATAGACCCTAAACCCTTTTAGCTAGTTCATGAATAGGGAAAGCGCCCTTATCGTCCTTATAAAATACTTAGTCAACCGAATATTATGTAGAATCCAAAACTGGGTTCTAGGATCATAATAACGAAGTAGTAGCTTATGGTCTATATGATCATTACAGATATTGTAGAGCACATTCCATCATCCAATAACAATACTTGGCACAAATGGGATCCCAAACCCTAAATCATGCAATTATAAACTTGAATATACGTACATCATGCTCAACATACTCAAACAAGGGATAATATATCGACCAAGACATGTTGAAAACATACTCAAACAAGGGATAATATATCGACCAAGACATGTTGAAAAGCTTATAAACATATGAATTCTATTAGGGTTCTCAATTATGCATTGTGGAACCTGTAAGATAAAATAATGTACCAAACGGTTAACTTTTAGTATTTCAAGACTTAGTTAACATGATACTAGGTCAAATAACCTCCTAAGCATGATTTCTAATAACTTTTCCATGGTCCTCATTGACCCTTTCAAGTATTTTTTGAAACATACTCCATATGGCTAATTACATATTCGAGTGTGCTTGGGATCACTATTCATGATCTTTTCGAAACTAAATTTTTTTCAAATTGCTTGAATATATGCCCGATTGAGTCTAGTTTGGTAAACATCAAACATTATTTTGAGAATATCCAGAGTTGAATATATTTTCTACAATATTAAAAATTATTGTAAGACCGGTATAAAAAGGGATGAACCAATCTAAACAATGTACAAATATAAGAAAAGGCAATAGAATGATGTGGTAGATTCCTACGTTGCCACGTCACTCATCTTCTACATATTGTCTTTACGATACACGCGACAAAGACCGCTTCCTACCTCTGTAACTCATTCGTTCTCTAGAGAATCTATGACTGTCTCTAAGACCTACGTACGATTGATTATTTAAGACTCATTTTAATTCATTTGGTTCAAAAACCACAAAAATATGTTGAGTCAAAGTAGGTTGCTCGGTACTGGCTTACCTAGAAAATCAAGTCAAGTTGCCCTCAATTCGGACGATTGAGAGCTTATCTCCTCTCAACTTCTTCAGTGACTTAGTTCCTTAATTTGTCCTAAAGCTAGTGGTATAAGACCCATATCATGACTCAACCGATGGAGAACGAATTTTGTGGATAAAGTTCTAAAGTTCCAAAATTTGTTACTCACCGAAAGTCAACTTTTTGGTTCTTCGGTTCTAGTGACTTTTAACTTATGGTTTCTTTAGTAAATATGTTTCTTTTCTTGCCACAAAGTAATGCAAATAAGTTTTTAGGGATGAGATTCATCGTGGAGAGGGAATTTCTCAATTTTTAGAAACTTAAGTCGAGTCTTCCTCTCGTTATTTTTCTTCAAGCTCTTCATAAAATTCTTTCTATTTGAGCTCAATAAACTTTTGGAATATATTAGACATGCTAATTTTTACGAAATCAAAACCGCTTAAATTCTAGATTTCTTATTAATGGAGCACAATTGGCGTTTTGTAGATCTCTTTCTTATGAACTTAAAGAGATCTATAGAGGAAGATTTTTTTTTTTTAAAAAAAAAAGTGAGTAAACATACCCATAATCTAACTTTCGATAAATCTTGTTACTTTTGACTTTTTAAAAATCGGTCAAAGTAGTGAGGTAGGGTTGTGCTCTTTCAAGCAAGAATAATTTGAGCTTCTAATTCATTTATTTGGGTTTAAAAATCTAGGTTTTATTGGAGGTGGTGTTGAGGATGTGAGGTTAAACACGTAAATTCAATCATTTTCCTTACCATTTATGTGTTCTCAAATTTGAATTCAACCAATGAGAGTCTTTCACTTGTCAAACATCCCATGGTTGATAATTTTTGTAATTATCCCAAACTTTTTCTTTAGTTATTAATTATTAATTTGGTAATTATCTCAAAAAAATCATCGTTTTATACCAAAAATATCAATTTGTCATCTTGTGAGCTAGCTTCCAAATAAGCCAGCATCGAGGGGCTTAATTTCCAATTTGGTTAACTATGGGCCATTTTTACAATTTCCCACTTTGTAGGGCTATCTTTATAAATTTGGTTTATTACGAGGGCATTGCTCGCAAATTGGATGTTGCGTGGGTTAAATTTTTTATTTCACTCTTTTAGAATTATTTTTCCAAAAATACCCTTTCAGGGCCTTTTACTATCTTTACGTAATTATTCCTAGGCTCTGTTTTTTTTTTTTTTTTGGTAAGATGAATGCATAATATTTGTTTAAATATGAATCTGCTAGGTGGACTCATATATGTGCCGTTAGGTCTGACTACAGACTAGCACTCACTTATGCGGCTGGAAACCAATAGCAAAAAAAAAAAGTGTGTATAGTATCTTGCTCTATGCATCCATACAGAACACGTACTAGAGAAGAATCTTGTGCTCGTGACATACAACATACAACATACAACACACTTTGAGGGTTTGACGTGCCACCCTCAATTACAAATTTACGCCGGTGCGACCCTATTCAGGAGGCTTGACGCCGTGTTCACATTCACTAGGGGCACTCATCATAAGTCAACTACATGCGTAGTCCCAAGTCCGTTTTCATGATCGGTTTATAGAATTGCGGTCTTAGTCTTTATCCCATTCCTACACTTAATTGGAGCACTCACCCTAACCCATCTACCTGTGTAACCCCAAATCTTTTCCAAGGCTAGTTTACGAAATCGTAACTTCTTCCTTACCCGTTTGTACACTCAATAGAAGTTCTCATCTCGAGCTAACTACCCATGTAATTTCAAGCCCTTCTTCAAGATCAGTTTACATGATTGCAACATCAGCCTTGACTCGACCCTACACTCAATAATAGCTCATGTAACTTTGGGGTTCTGATGATATTTTTCATACTATTGTTAAGCTTTCTTAATCATTATTAGATGTCATGGAGGGTTATTAGGTCCTTTGGGGCATCTAGGTGATTTATTCCTCATCTTGCATTTTTTAGGATGCTTGGGGTTAGCTCCTCGGGGCTAGTTCAATCTCTGGGTGCACCCAAGTCTTGACATATGATCGATACTCATAATCCTAGAGTGCTCGATCTATTAGAAATGTACTGGCCTAGGTCAATATGTAAACCGCTCTAGCTCTAGTGCCATAATCTTAGCTTGTTCCACTCATGCATACTTTGTTAGGGAGATATTTCTATCAATCACCTACAGCACGAAAACACATAATCTACTCATGAATGCATGATTAATAGACAAATATTCATATCAACCAGCAAGGAAATCATAATCTAAACATTCAAACAAACTCAATGGGGAAATAACACCCATTAGTCACGCATACCACATCCTAGGGGCATTTTATTAATTTTCCTAGGGGCATTTCGATAATTTTCCTTAACATACATAGCATTTTCATCCAAATAGCCCTTTTAGAGTCCTAAACATGCATAATCTACCATTTAAGGCAAGATATGCTCGCATGCTAGTATGTCCTTGTGTTAGGAGCTTCAAATTTTCTAAAATTTCTCTATTATAACCTAATTCAAATCATAATGAGGTTAACAACGAAATCGGAGAAGAACAATCAAATATAGGTCAAAACATGTAAAAATTGGAACGATACAGAGGTGATTAGCATGGCCCCTGCAAAAGGATGACACACACCAATTGAGAAATGGTTAAATTTTTTTTATAAATTAGAGTGGCATAGCTCAAGCGTGGTGGGCCCATAACCCACAAGTCCTAGGATCGAAACTTGGCTCTGATATCAATTGTTAATGTCCATTAACTTCAATGATCGAGAGATAACATTTAGTTACTTAGGTAGCTCTACCACTGCTTCTGTATGAGATTAATGTTTGATGCCCTTGATGACTTATTATTGATGAATATGATGTTTCATGACATTTCCTTGATGATTTTTTATAATATTGATTAAGCTTTCTTAATCATTCTTAAATGTCATGGAGGCTTGTTGAGTTAGCCCCCAAGGAGCTAACCCCAAGCATCATAAAAAAATGTACTGACCTAGGTCAACGGTGCACTCAAGTCTAGACATATGATTGCTACTCATAATCTTAGAGTGCCCGATAGAAATGTACTGACCTAGGTCAACGGTGCACTCAAGTCTAGACATATGATTGCTACTCATAATCCTTGAGTGCTCGATAGAAATGTACTGACCTAGGTCAACATATAAACCGCTCTAGCTCTAATGCCCTAATTAGCTTAGATCACTCATGCATACTTTGTTAGAAAGATATTTCTATCAATCACCTAAAGCACGAAAAACATAATCTACTCATTCATGCATGTTTATTAGGGATATGTTCCTATCAACCAGTAAGGAAATCATAATCTAAACATTCAAGCAAACTCAAAAAAATTGGTATGCATCATAAATTCTCATCCCAGGGACATTTCCTTAATTTTTCTTAACATATAAAATATTTTCATCCAAATAGTCCTTCTAGAGTCCTAAACATGCATATTCTAACACCTAAGGAAATATATACTCCCATGCTATTATGTTCTTACACAAGCATTACTTGAGAAAAGCGAGAATGACTAATTATATGGATGACGTATGCCTTTTTGAGCAAGCTTTTTCTTGTGTTAGGAGCTTTAAATTTTCTAAAATTTCTCTAGTATAACCTAATTCAAATCATAAAATGGTCCACATCGAAATCAGGGAAGAGCAATCGAATATAGGTTAAAACGGGTAAAAATTGGAACGATACACAGAAGATTAGCATGGTCCTTGTGGAAGGATGACACACACCAATTGAGAAATGGTTCAATTTTTTTATAAATCAGTGTGGCGCAGCGGAAGTGTGGTGGGCCCATAACCCACAGGTCCCAAGATTGAAACTTGGCATTGATATGTTGCACAATCCCAAGACATGATTTTGAAAGTTATGATATAAAATCATATGGTATGAAGGAAAATAGGAAGAGAGGTTGTTTTGGACCTCATGAATTATTTTAAGTTACAAGCATGGGGCTTATGATGAACCTTATGAAAGGGAAAATGATCATTATGTTTAACATGATGTTAAGATGGTTGCTACTACTTTCGGGTTTCCGAGAGAATGCTAGCCCGACTAGAAGGGACCCAGAAGGTGTGTAATAATTCCGAATACGACTTAAAATGATAGGTCCTATTCATGTTGAATGTTTTAACTACTCATCCAACGATCCCATTAGGATGGTCACCTAAGGGAATACGACTTAAAATGATAGGTCCCATTCATGTTTATATGTCTTTTCATTTTCTAGCTCCAATAGCGGGGTCACTTACTGAGTATAAAATACTCAAGCCACATGCTACTTGTATATTTCATGTAATGTTTGTATGTCTTTTGTATTGTTTTAAAGACATTTTCTTAAACATGTAAGCCCATAACGTTGTTTTATGGAGATGATTTTATTGATTATTTTCGCATAAGAAGTTATATTATATATACGGTAGCGACTTTAAGTTAGTAGAAATCTAGGGTTCTTACATTTCTCCCCACAATTCTTTCATGAAACTTAAAAGATTGAGTCTCAAGAAAGAGTTAGGGGCAATATCTCACCTTTTCTAGTACTGTGTCCTAAATTATCAGCTTCCAAACTTGGTGGAATACTCAATTTTAGGGTTTATTGGTACGATTATTGTTGCATATTAAGACTACAATTTTTTTCACAAGAATTCTTCCTTATATTCCCCTCAAACTAAATGAATTAATTTAAGATGACAACTGTGGCTACTATTGGATTCAAACTTTCGGTTTGCATCTGAACCTAAAATGTAGAGTTGATCCTCCTAGGCAGCTTGATCTCAGACGAATTACCCCTCAATTCCCTCATCAGATATGTTTTATTTAGTTCCGTACGTCTAACGAAACCTCAATTTTAAATAAAATGGGCTAGAAATAAGAGTTTGAGTTTTGCCCCCAAAACTAATGATATTATATTTCTCTAATTGGAACACTCTGGGTGTCATTGTCAAAATTTAGTGAAAGTTAGTTTGAGTTAGTCAAAATATTCATATTTATAATCATAATCCGTTAATATTTGGAGAATACATTAACTATATAATATATCTGAGATTCAGTTAATACAAGATATTCTTATTCAGTTAATATTTGGAGAATATATTAGTTATAGAATATATCTTAGATTCGGTTAATATTTTACTCTTTAGATTTGATTAGTAGTATATTTTATTTTATTGTCAAGATTGAGATAGTTTATATTTTTCTTATTTGTAGGTATTAGTTGGTATCTTGTATTTATTTAAATGTTCTGAATATCAATAAAGATTGAACCTTCGATTTGAATTCTATTTCTTATTCCTAAATCTTATTCTTTCATTGACCAATAATATTTTCATATCTATTCAGGGTGGTAGATATTGCGTCAATTGGTATCAGAGCCAAGTTGGTACGATTTGGTATAGCTATGGAAAAGCTTGTTTGCAATAACTATAGTTATTGGAAGTTATGTATGGAAGCTTATCTACAGGGGAAAGATTTGTGGGATTTAATGGAAGGTGATGACACAGAAATTCCAGCAAATACTCCAAAGAATGCAGAATTACGTTGAAAATGGAAGATCAAATCCGAAAAAGCCTTATTTACCTTGCAAACTTTGATTAGCAAGGAGTATATTGATCACGTTCGTGATTAAAAGTCACCAAAGCAAGTATAGAAAACACTTCAAAAGTTGTTCACTAAGAAAAATACAGCTCAACTGCAATTTCTAGAGAATGAATTAGCTATGGTAACTCAATGTAATTTTTCTGTTGAAGAATATTTTTTAAAAGTGAAAAATCTGTGTTGTAAAATTTCAAAATTAGATGCTAAGGAGTCAGTGAGTGGTGCTCGATTACGGCGTCATCTTATTCGTGGATTACGAAAAGATTTTATGCCATTTATTTCCTCAATACAAGGGTGGGCAAATCAGCCTACAGTAATTGAGCTGGTGAATCTTCTTTCCAATCAGGAAGCTTTGATTAAGCAAATGACTAACAACACCGAGTTTTCCCTAAAGTCATAAGTTGTGTTGCATGTCAAAGATCAAAGGAGACAGAATTTTCATTGAAAACCTTCTTCAAGCAATGAGAATCAATTCAGGAGTGAGGAGTTGTCAAAGAAGCCATTTAAAGCTTGTTACAAGTGTGGAAAACCTGGCCATTTTAAACGAGATTGTCAGGTGGAAGTAGTGTGTGATCGTTGCGGAAAGCCAGGTCATATTAAGCCAAATTGCCAAGTCAATGTAGGTATTAGAAGCAAATGTTGTACATGAGAGTAAAAATTCTTCCGATCAAATTTGGGAATATTCCTTAACCATTGAGGTTCTTGACCAGCCAACAAACGTGACTTCAGCTGTACATCAAGATGATGTCTCTACAGATGCTCATGCCTTTATAGACTACAATGAAGAATGGATTCTCGATTCTGGTTGTTCTCATCATGCAACTGGAAACAAAACTCTTGTATCAGATGTTTTTCCACATTGTCAAAAGAAGAGTAAAGAGCCGAACAATGTGGCTGAATTGGAATCACGACTTTCTCAACTCTAGGAGGAACTGAAGAAAACAAGTGATCAACTAAGTGCATCTGAATCACACAAAAAGCAAGCCCAGCAGAAAGCAGAAGAAGCAAATAAACAACTATCAGATATGTCAGCAAAGCTTGAAGAATCCCAACAGCAAGTGTTTGAGCTCTTCGCTTCTGAGGAAGATCGTGTTCAAGAACTGCACAACTTTCTCAAGATCACAATCGAGCATGGAAGTCCAAACTCGAAGCTGTTCAAAAGTAGCACACAATGGATGCTGCTGCATTAGCCTCTGCCATAAATGAAGTTTAGAGGCTCAAGGTCCAGCTGAACATGGTGTCTAAATCCAACCAAACCCGAAGTAACCTTGCTAAGTCTGTGGAAAAGCTTCAATCAGATGGAATCAAAGTTGTTGAAACCTACAACTCTTTGTCACCAGAATTGGAGGAATCAAAAGATCATAATTCACGGAGGGATGACTTTGATTTTTATGGAGGGAAGGGAAGATGCCAGAAAGGTTTAAATTCCAGTCGTGTTGGTGGTGAATTTAGGAATTATGGCTCGAATGGTTCGTATGAGAGGAGTAACAGGTATTCGAATGGGGATGATTCATCTAACTCGAAGTGGGGTTTGTCAAGGGTCTTTGATGAAAATAGGAGGAAGAAAGATGAAGGTAATTTTGGCAGCGGCGGTGGTGGCAGTCGACCGAAGCTTAATCTGCAGCCACGTACGCTGCCGGTGAATGATGTGAAGTCGTCGAAGATATCAGGGACGACGACGAGGCCCAAGAGTTCGAACCCATTTGGAATGGTGAGGCCGAGGGAAGAGGTTCTAGCTGAGAAAGAACATGATTGGAAAAAACTTGACAAGGAGTTAGAGTCGAAAATTATGGAAATGTGAGGGGAGATGACTGAAAAATCCAACGCCGTTGGGAAAAAGAGCTTTGGAAATGGAATTGGTCCGGCTGCTGAGGACAAAACAGAGAGGAGCTGGAGGAAGCCGAGTTTCAATAACTCTGGACCCGTGGGGTGGGGTGCTGAACCTGATAAAAATCCTAGTGGTTTTGTGGATGCTAATTGGACAGGTGACGTGAACGACAGATGCTCCACAAGAGGTTTTTGTTTTACAGCAGGCTCTGTTGCAATTTCATGGTGCAATAAAAAGCAAAGCATCGTTGTTTTGTCAAGTTGTGAAGCAGAATATGTAGCTGCTACAATGACTACTCAAGGATTTTTGTGGCTGATCAGAAGGCTTATTCAAGAAATGGTGACTACTCATTATCATTTTGTTTGAGAGAATGCTAACGGAGGATGTTGAATTGCAGAAAATACAGACTAATGAGCAAGTTGCGGACATATTGAAGTTTTTCGTAAAGACTCTCAGAGCTATTGAGAAAATAAGTTTGCAATAAGGGAGGCTGTCAAAATTTAATGCAACTTATTGTTAGTTTGAATTAGTCAAAATATTCATAATCCGTTAATATTTGGAGAATATATTAGTCATAGAATATATCTTATTTTCAAGGAATATTTTTTTCTTTAGATTTGATTAGTAGTATATTTTATTTTATTGTCAAGATTTAAATAGTTTATATTTTCATTGTTTGTAGGTATTAGTTTGTATCTATTTAAACATTGTGAATATCAATGAAGATTGAACCTTCGATCTCAATTCTATTTCTTATTCTTAAATCTGTATTCTTTGGCGGAGTAATAATATTTTCATATCTATTCATATCTATTCACACTCTTGAGTGGTAGATATTGTGTTAGTTATTATCCTTTCAGGTCTTCTATGAAAATGTTTCTTGGATGTGCAAAAACCGATTGGGGTAGGTCTCACGCGACGAATTCGCGTGTAAAATCGAATTGAATTTTTTAACCTCCTCTGACTTACTTCAATGGCGACCCAAATTTGAGAAATAGATTTGGGGCATTTTGCCCCTTCTTTCCTTCACCAAAATTGTGGTTAATCTTATTTAGAAAGAATAGAAACAAATTTGGAGGCTCGATGGACTATAGCTCTCGAATTTGGAAGGAACATGAGAACTCAAAACCTAAAAAATGAAAAAGCTTATAACTCGTGATTGAAGGCTCGATGTTGCTTGCTTCATGCTCCAAATGAACGCACATGGCTCATGACTTAAGAGAAATGATCCACTGCCTTTGAAACATTTAGAACCACCACGATTTTGTAGTTGATCCTTTTGGATTTTTTGCTAGAAAATCATGGGCCGATCAGAGCTTTGTCAAATTTAGTTATGAATTTTAGCCGTTGGATTTGATGATCTGTGAATGTTCTAGTTCATATCCAAGTTAGAGGGAGATCCAACGGCTAGATTTCAAGAGGCTGTGCATTATGTGCATAAGGGACTATGGAGGATCTAATTTGGTCGGCAATGTCAATTTGGTGGTTCTTTTAAACTTTATAAATAAGGAAATTTATCACTTTCCGAAAATTTTAATATTATTTTTTTCGAATTAATCCAATTTTTTTTTATAAAATTCGTTACCTCTTGTTAGTCCTTTTCTTCTTGTCGAGTATCTTGAAGTTCATATCCATAAAGAAATAAAATTTGGAGAAATTTTGGATCGACTCTTCTTTACACGTTAAATCCTTTCTCAAGGGAAGTGTATCATGTGCTATAATGTGAGTGGGGTGACGTATACTTTCGTAACATAGACACATAAAATATATTGTGTATGGGGGAGTGCGAGTCTACAAGCCACTAGTCCTATTCTTTTTAGTATCTCAAAAGGATCGAATAACTTGGGGATTAGCTTCCCTTTCTTTTCAAAATCTGAACATCCCTCTCATGGGTGCTATCTTTAGGAACACATGGTCTTCTACATCGAAATTTAGGTTTTTACGCCTTCCATCTGCATAAATATTTTTACGAACTAAAATTTTATTTTTATTAGAAACAAAAAGATTTAAAAAAAATTCAAACTTAAATGGAACGATCCCAAAACTATATGGTTGGGTTGGGTGGATTTCAGTTTTTGTGATGTTCCACATTGGTTGGGGAGGAGAACGAAACACACTTAAGCGTGTGGAAACCTTCCCATAGTAGACGCATTTTAAAACCTTGAGAGGAAGCTCGTAAGGGAAATCCTAAAGAGGACAATATCTACTAATGGTGAGCTTGCGTCGTTATTGGTAATAGAGTCAGACACCGGGCGATGAACCAGCGAGAAGGTAGTTCCTCGAAGGGGGATAAACACGAGGTGGTGTGCCAGCGAGAACGCTGGGCCCGAAGGGGGGTGGATTGTGATATTCCACATTGGTTGGGGAGGAGAACAAAACATCCTTTACAACGGTGTGAAAACCTTTCACTAATAGACACGTTTTAAAGTCTTGAGAGGAAACCCATAAAGATAATATCTGCTACTAAATCGTTACCGTTTTTTACCTGAGTTGTTCGAGCTAAAAAGAATTAACATCCCAAACAATTGAACTAAGAACAAAACCCTCTCACCCTTTCCATTTAAGAAGATCCTGTTACACCAAACCCACTTGAAAGAATCATTAAATGAGGTAGTTTTTTGTTCATTGATTACAAAGTCAAAGGAGATGGATAAAAATAAATCTCCTATTTTATTTATTTATTATAATAAATGCATTGCTTTGGAAGAATGGGCTATCATTGTTTTCTAAGATATTTCATAAAATTAGATGCATCAATGAGATTCATTATCTTCGCATTACATTAATTTTAAATGTAGTTGGATCATTCATTTAAGGAAAGTATTAAATCATGTCATTGATTATACATTTGGTCGATTTTTTAAATAATAATAGTTATTTTTTTTATTGAGCTTCTGTACGTGATTAATGTTTGAAGCCCTTGATGACTTTTATTATTGATGAATGTGATGTTCCATGACATTTCCTTAATATGATGATGATTTTTTATACTATTGATTAAGCTTTCTTAATCATTCTCAAATGTCATGGAGGCTTATTGGGTCCTTAGGGGCATCTAGGTGATTTAGTCCTCATCTCGTATTTGTTTATGATGCTTGGGGTTATCTCCTTGGGGGCTAACTCAATCTCTAGGTGCACTCAAGTCTAGACGTATGATTGCTACTCATAATCCTTGAGTGCTCGATAGAAATGTACTGACCTAGGTCAACATATAAACCGCTCTAGCTCTAATGCCCTAATTAGCTTAGATCACTCATGCATACTTTGTTAGGAAGATATTTCTATCAATCACATAAAGCACGAAAAACATAATCTACTCATTCATGCATGCCTATTAGGGATATGTTCCTATCAACCAGTAAGGAAATCATAATCTAAACATTCAAGCAAACTCAGTGGGGAAATAACACTCATTACTCACCCAGGACACATATCATAATATCTTATCCTCCATTCCAGCACAATGGAAAGCATAAAAATCGGTATGCATCATAAATTCTCATCCTAGGGATATTTCCTTAGTTTTTCTTAACATATAAAATATTTTCATCCAAATAGTCCTTCTAGAGTCCTAAACATGCATATTCTAACACCTAAGGAAAGATATACTCCCATGCTATTATGTTCTTACACAAGCATTACTTGAGAAAAGCGAGAATGACTATTTATATGGATGACGTATGCCTTGTCGAGCAAGCTTTTTCTTGTGTTAGGAGCTTCAAATTTTCTAAAATTTCTCTAGTATAACCTAATTCAAATCATAAAATGGTCCACATCGAAATCAGGGAAGAGCAATCGAATATAGGTTAAAACGGGTAAAAATTGGAACGATACACAGAAGATTAGCATGGCCCCTGCAGAAGAATGACACACACCAATTGAGAAATGGTTCAATTTTTTTCATAAATCAGAGTGGCGCAGCGGAAGCGTGGTGGGCCCATAACCCACAGGTCCCAGGATCGAAACCTGGCTCTGATATCGATCCTTAATGTCCTTAACTTCAAGGAACACGGGAGCTTACATTTAGTTACTTAGGGCAGCTCTACCACTGTTTCTGTACTTGACTTTTATTATTGATGAATATGATGTTTCATGACATTTCCTTAATATGATGACGATTTTTTATACTATTGATTAAACTTTCTTAATCATTCTCAAATGTCATGGAGGCTTATTGGGTCCTTAGGGGCATCTAGGTGATTTAGTCCTCATCTCGCATTTGTTTATGATGCTTGGGGTTAGCTCCTTGGGGGCTAACTCAATCTCTAGGTGCACTCAAGTCTAGACGTATGATTGCTACTCATAATCCTTGAGTGCTCGATAGAAATGTACTGACCTAGGTCAACATATAAACCGCTCTAGCTCTAATGCCCTAATTAGCTTAGATCACTCATGCATACTTTGTTAGGAAGATATTTCTATCAATCACATAAAGCACGAAAAACATAACTCATGCATACTTTGTTAGGAAGATATTTCTATCAATCACATAAAGCACGAAAAACATAATCTACTCATTCATGCATGCCTATTAGGGATATGTTCCTATCAACCAGTAAGGAAATCATAATCTAAACATTCAAGCAAACTCAGTGGGGAAATAACACTCATTACTCACCCAGGACACATATCATAATATCTTATCCTCCATTCCAGCACAATGGAAAGCATAAAAATCGGTATGCATCATAAATTCTCATCCTAGGGATATTTCCTTAGTTTTTCTTAACATATAAAATATTTTCATCCAAATAGTCCTTCTAGAGTCCTAAACATGCATATTCTAACACCTAAGGAAAGATATACTCCCATGCTATTATGTTCTTACACAAGCATTACTTGAGAAAAGCGAGAATGACTATTTATATGGATGACGTATGCCTTGTCGAGCAAGCTTTTTCTTGTGTTAGGAGCTTCAAATTTTCTAAAATTTCTCTAGTATAACCTAATTCAAATCATAAAATGGTCCACATCGAAATCAGGGAAGAGCAATCGAATATAGGTTAAAACGGGTAAAAATTGGAACGATACACAGAAGATTAGCATGGCCCCTGCAGAAGAATGACACACACCAATTGAGAAATGGTTCAATTTTTTTCATAAATCAGAGTGGCGCAGCGGAAGCGTGGTGGGCCCATAACCCACAGGTCCCAGGATCGAAACCTGGCTCTGATATCGATCCTTAATGTCCTTAACTTCAAGGAACACGGGAGCTTACATTTAGTTACTTAGGGCAGCTCTACCACTGTTTCTGTACGTGATATTAATGTTTGATGCCCCCTTGACTTTTATTATTGATGACTTTTATTATTGATGAATATGATGTTTCATGACATTTCCTTAATATGATGACGATTTTTTATACTATTGATTAAGCTTTCTTAATCATTCTCAAATGTCATGGAGTTTTATTGGGTCCTTAGGGGCATCTAGGTGATTTAGTCCTCATCTCGCATTTGTTTATGATGCTTGGGGTTAGCTCCTTGGGGGCTAACTCAATCTCTAGGTGCACTCAAGTCTAGACGTATGATTGCTACTC
>NW_019272019.1:273194-319646 GCF_002738345.1 Cucurbita maxima
TGACTTTTATTATTGATGAATATGATGTTTCATGACATTTCCTTAATATGATGACGATTTTTTATACTATTGATTAAACTTTCTTAATCATTCTCAAATGACATGGAGGCTTATTGGGTCCTTAGGGGCATCTAGGTGATTTAGTCCTCATCTCGCATTTGTTTATGATGCTTGGGGTTAGCTCCTTGGGGGCTAACTCAATCTCTAGGTGCACTCAAGTCTAGACGTATGATTGCTACTCATAATCCTTGAGTGCTCGATAGAAATGTACTGACCTAGGTCAACATATAAACCGCTCTAGCTCTAATGCCCTAATTAGCTTAGATCACTCATGCATACTTTGTTAGGAAGATATTTCTATCAATCACATAAAGCACGAAAAACATAACTCATGCATACTTTGTTAGGAAGATATTTCTGTCAATCACATAAAGCACGAAAAACATAATCTACTCATTCATGCATGCCTATTAGGGATATGTTCCTATCAACCAGTAAGGAAATCATAATCTAAACATTCAAGCAAACTCAGTGGGGAAATAACACTCATTACTCACCCAGGACACATATCATAATATCTTATCCTCCATTCCAGCACAATGGAAAGCATAAAAATCGGTATGCATCATAAATTCTCATCCTAGGGATATTTCCTTAGTTTTTCTTAACATATAAAATATTTTCATCCAAATAGTCCTTCTAGAGTCCTAAACATGCATATTCTAACACCTAAGGAAAGATATACTCCCATGCTATTATGTTCTTACACAAGCATTACTTGAGAAAAGCGAGAATGACTATTTATATGGATGACGTATGCCTTGTCGAGCAAGCTTTTTCTTGTGTTAGGAGCTTCAAATTTTCTAAAATTTCTCTAGTATAACCTAATTCAAATCATAAAATGGTCCACATCGAAATCAGGGAAGAGCAATCGAATATAGGTTAAAACGGGTAAAAATTGGAACGATACACAGAAGATTAGCATGGCCCCTGCAGAAGAATGACACACACCAATTGAGAAATGGTTCAATTTTTTTCATAAATCAGAGTGGCGCAGCGGAAGCGTGGTGGGCCCATAACCCACAGGTCCCAGGATCGAAACCTGGCTCTGATATCGATCCTTAATGTCCTTAACTTCAAGGAACACGGGAGCTTACATTTAGTTATTTAGGGCAGCTCTACCACTGTTTCTGTATGTGATATTAATGTTTGATGCCCCCTTGACTTTTATTATTGATGAATATGATGTTTCATGACATTTCCTTAATATGATGATGCCCCCTTGACTTTTATTATTGATGAATATGATGTTTCATGACATTTCCTTAATATGATGATGCCCCCTTGACTTTTATTATTGATGAATATGATGTTTCATGACATTTCCTTAATATGATGACGATTTTTTATACTATTGATTAAGCTTTCTTAATCATTCTCAAATGTCATGGAGGCTTATTGGGTCCTTAGGGGCATCTAGGTGATTTAGTCCTCATCTCGCATTTGTTTATGATGCTTGGGGTTAGATCCTTGGGGGCTAACTCAATCTCTAGGTGCACTCAAGTCTAGACGTATGATTGCTACTCATAATCCTTGAGTGCTCGATAGAAATGTACTGACCTAGGTCAACATATAAACCGCTCTAGCTCTAATGCCCTAATTAGCTTAGATCACTCATGCATACTTTGTTAGGAAGATATTTCTATCAATCACATAAAGCACGAAAAACATAATCCACTCATTCATGCATGCCTATTAGGGATATGTTCCTATCAACCAGTAAGGAAATCATAATCTAAACATTCAAGCAAACTCAGTGGGGAAATAACACTCATTACTCACCCAGGACACATATCATAATATCTTATCCTCCATTCCAGCACAATGGAAAGCATAAAAATCGGTATGCATCATAAATTCTCATCCTAGGGATATTTCCTTAGTTTTTCTTAACATATAAAATATTTTCATCCAAATAGTCCTTCTAGAGTCCTAAACATGCATATTCTAACACCTAAGGAAAGATATACTCCCATGCTATTATGTTCTTACACAAGCATTACTTGAGAAAAGCGAGAATGACTATTTATATGGATGACGTATGCCTTGTCGAGCAAGCTTTTTCTTGTGTTAGGAGCTTCAAATTTTCTAAAATTTCTCTAGTATAACCTAATTCAAATCATAAAATGGTCCACATCGAAATCAGGGAAGAGCAATCGAATATAGGTTAAAACGGGTAAAAATTGGAACGATACACAGAAGATTAGCATGGCCCCTGCAGAAGAATGACACACACCAATTGAGAAATGGTTCAATTTTTTTCATAAATCAGAGTGGCGCAGCGGAAGCGTGGTGGGCCCATAACCCACAGGTCCCAGGATCGAAACCTGGCTCTGATATCGATCCTTAATGTCCTTAACTTCAAGGAACACGGGAGCTTACATTTAGTTACTTAGGGCAGCTCTACCACTGTTTCTGTACGTGATATTAATGTTTGATGCCCCCTTGACTTTTATTATTGATGACTTTTATTATTGATGAATATGATGTTTCATGACATTTCCTTAATATGATGACGATTTTTTATACTATTGATTAAACTTTCTTAATCATTCTCAAATGTCATGGAGGCTTATTGGGTCCTTAGGGGCATCTAGGTGATTTAGTCCTCATCTCGCATTTGTTTATGATGCTTGGGGTTAGCTCCTTGGGGGCTAACTCAATCTCTAGGTGCACTCAAGTCTAGACGTATGATTGCTACTCATAATCCTTGAGTGCTCGATAGAAATGTACTGACCTAGGTCAACATATAAACCGCTCTAGCTCTAATGCCCTAATTAGCTTAGATCACTCATGCATACTTTGTTAGGAAGATATTTCTATCAATCACATAAAGCACGAAAAACATAACTCATGCATACTTTGTTAGGAAGATATTTCTATCAATCACATAAAGCACGAAAAACATAATCTACTCATTCATGCATGCCTATTAGGGGTATGTTCCTATCAACCAGTAAGGAAATCATAATCTAAACATTCAAGCAAACCCAGTGGGGAAATAACACTCATTACTCACCCAGGACACATATCATAATATCTTATCCTCCATTCCAGCACAATGGAAAGCATAAAAATCGGTATGCATCATAAATTCTCATCCTAGGGATATTTCCTTAGTTTTTCTTAACATATAAAATATTTTCATCCAAATAGTCCTTCTAGAGTCCTAAACATGCATATTCTAACACCTAAGGAAAGATATACTCCCATGCTATTATGTTCTTACACAAGCATTACTTGAGAAAAGCGAGAATGACTATTTATATGGATGACGTATGCCTTGTCGAGCAAGCTTTTTCTTGTGTTAGGAGCTTCAAATTTTCTAAAATTTCTCTAGTATAACCTAATTCAAATCATAAAATGGTCCACAACAAAATCAGGGAAGAGCAATCGAATATAGGTTAAAACGGGTAAAAATTGGAACGATACACAGAAGATTAGCATGGCCCCTGCAGAAGAATGACACACACCAATTGAGAAATGGTTCAATTTTTTTCATAAATCAGAGTGGCGCAGCGGAAGCGTGGTGGGCCCATAACCCACAGGTCCCAGGATCGAAACCTGGCTCTGATATCGATCCTTAATGTCCTTAACTTCAAGGAACACGGGAGCTTACATTTAGTTACTTAGGGCAGCTCTACCACTGTTTCTGTACGTGATATTAATGTTTGATGCCCCCTTGACTTTTATTATTGATGACTTTTATTATTGATGAATATGATGTTTCATGACATTTCCTTAATATGATGACGATTTTTTATACTATTGATTAAACTTTCTTAATCATTCTCAAATGTCATGGAGGCTTATTGGGTCCTTAGGGGCATCTAGGTGATTTAGTCCTCATCTCGCATTTGTTTATGATGCTTGGGGTTAGCTCCTTGGGGGCTAACTCAATCTCTAGGTGCACTTAAGTCTAGACGTATGATTGCTACTCATAATCCTTGAGTGCTCGATAGAAATGTACTGACCTAGGTCAACATATAAACCGTTCTAGCTCTAATGCCCTAATTAGCTTAGATCACTCATGCATACTTTGTTAGGAAGATATTTCTATCAATCACATAAAGCACGAAAAACATAACTCATGCATACTTTGTTAGGAAGATATTTCTATCAATCACATAAAGCACGAAAAACATAATCTACTCATTCATGCATGCCTATTAGGGATATGTTCCTATCAACCAGTAAGGAAATCATAATCTAAACATTCAAGCAAACTCAGTGGGGAAATAATACTCATTACTCACCCAGGACACATATCATAATATCTTATCCTCCATTCCAGCACAATGGAAAGCATAAAAATCGGTATGCATCATAAATTCTCATCCTAGGGATATTTCCTTAGTTTTTCTTAACATATAAAATATTTTCATCCAAATAGTCCTTCTAGAGTCCTAAACATGCATATTCTAACACCTAAGGAAAGATATACTCCCATGCTATTATGTTCTTACACAAGCATTACTTGAGAAAAGCGAGAATGACTATTTATATGGATGACGTATGCCTTGTCGAGCAAGCTTTTTCTTGTGTTAGGAGCTTCAAATTTTCTAAAATTTCTCTAGTATAACCTAATTCAAATCATAAAATGGTCCACAACAAAATCAGGGAAGAGCAATCGAATATAGGTTAAAACGGATAAAAATTGGAACGATACACAGAAGATTAGCATGGCCCCTGCAGAAGAATGACACACACCAATTGAGAAATGGTTCAATTTTTTTCATAAATCAGAGTGGCGCAGCGGAAGCGTGGTGGGCCCATAACCCACAGGTCCCAGGATCGAAACCTGGCTCTGATATCGATCCTTAATGTCCTTAACTTCAAGGAACACGGGAGCTTACATTTAGTTACTTAGGGCAGCTCTACCACTGTTTCTGTACGTGATTAATGTTTGATGCCCCCTTGACTTTTATTATTGATGAATATGATGTTTCATGACATTTCCTTAATATGATGACGATTTTTTATACTATTGATTAAGCTTTCTTAATCATTCTCAAATGTCATGGAGGCTTATTGGGTCCTTAGGGGCATCTAGGTGATTTAGTCCGATGCTTGGGGTTAGCTCCTTGGGGGCTAACTCAATCTCTAGGTGCACTCAAGTCTAGACGTATGATTTCTACTCATAATCCTTGAGTGCTCGATAGAAATGTACTAACCTAGGTCAACATATAAACCGTTCTAGCTCTAATGCCCTAATTAGCTTAGATCACTCATGCATACTTTGTTAGGAAGATATTTCTATCAATCACATAAAGCACGAAAAACATAACTCATGCATACTTTGTTAGGAAGATATTTCTATCAATCACCTAAAGCACGAAAAACATAATCTACTAATTCATGCATGCTTATTAGGGATATGTTCCTATCAACCAGTAAGGAAATCATAATCTAAGCATTGAAGCAAACTCAATGGGAAAATAACACTCATTAGTCACCCAGGACACATATCATAATATCTTATCCTCCATTCCAGCACAATGGAAAGCATAAAAATTTGTATGCATCATAAATTCTCATCCTAGGGATATTTCCTTAATTTTTCTTAACATATAAAATATTTTCATTCAAATAGTCTTTCTAGAGTCCTAAACATGCATATTCTAACACCTAAGGAAAGATATACTCCCATGCTATTATGTTCTTACACAAGCATTACTTGAGAAATACGAGAATGACTATTTATATGGATTACGTATGCCTTGTCGAGCAAGCTTTGTCTTGTGTTAGGAGCTTCAAATTTTCTAAAATTTCTCGAGTATAACCTAATTAAAATAAAAAAATTGTCCACATCGAAATCAGGGAAAAGCAATCGAATATAGGTTAAAACGGGTAAAAAATAGAACGATACACAGAAGATTAGCATGGCCCCTACAGAAGGATGACACAAACCAATTGAGAAATGGTTCAATTTTTTTTATAAATCAGAGTGGCGAAGTGGAAGTGTGGTGGATAACCCATAGGTCCCAAGATCGAAACTTGGCTTTGATATGATTTACAAACAACCCCAAGAAATGCTTTTGAAAGTTATGATATAAAATCATATGGTATGAAGGAAAATAGGAAGAGAGGTTGTTTTGGAAAACGATCATTATATTTAACATGATGTTAAGATGGTTCCTACTCCGACAGGTCCCATTCGTCCCATTCATGTTTGTATATCCCATTAGGATAGTCACCTAAGGTCGTCCCATTCATGTTTGTATATCCCATTAGGATAGTCACCTAAGGGAAACTTAAAATGACAGGTACAGGTCCCACTCATGGGAATTCACCTAAGGAAAACTTAAAATGACAAGTCTCATTCAGGTTTGTATATCCCATTAGGATAGTCACCTAAGGGAATACGACTTAAAATGATAGGTCCCATTAATGTTTGTATGTCTTTTCATTTTCTAGCTCCAATAGTGGGGTCACTTACTGAGTATATAATACTCAAGCCACATGCTACTTCTATATTTCATGTAAAGTTTGTATGTCTTTTGTATTGTTTTAAAGACATTTTCTTAAACATGTAAGCCCATAATGTTGTTTTATGGAGATGATTTAATTGATTATTTCCGCATAAGAAGTTACATTATATATACGGTAGCGACTTTAAGTTAGTAGAAATCTAGGGTCCTTACATTTCTCCCCTCAATTCTTTCATGAAACTTAAAAGATTGAGTCTCAAGAAAGAAACAGGGGGCAATATCTCACCTTTTAGTTTGAATCCAATAGTAGCCACATTTGTCATCCTAAATTAGTTATAGAATATATCTTAGATTCAGTTAATATTTTACTCTTTGGATTTTATTAGTAGTATATTTTATTTTATTGTCAAGATTGAGATAGTTTATATTTTTCTTATTTGTAGGTATTAGTTGGTATCTTGTAGTTATTTACATTGTGAATATCAATGAACATTGAACCTTCGATTCGAATTCTATTTCTTATTCCGAAATCTGTATTCTTTCATTGACTAATAATATTTTCATATCTATTCACCCTTTTTAGTGGTAGATATTGTGTTTGGTATCAGAGCCAAGTTGGTACGGTTTGATATTATTACTAAATGAGAAGAATGGGGAAGATTTTCTATGGGTATAGCTATGGAAAAGCTTGTTTGCAATAACTTTAGTTATTGGAAGTTATGTATGGAAGCTTATCTACCGGGGAAGATTTGTGGGATTTAATGAAAGGTGATGACACAGAAATTCCAGCAAATACTCCACAAAATGTAGAATTACGCTGACAGTGGAAGATCAAATGCAAAAAATAGATACTTCATAGAATGTAGAATTACGCCGACAATGGAAGATCAAATGCGGAAAAATCTTATTTACCTTGCGAACTTTTATTAGCAAGGAGTATATTGATCATGTTCGTGATTTAAAGTCACCACAGCAAGTATGGGAAACACTTCAAAAGTTGTTCACTAAGAAAAATACCGCTCGACTGCAATTTCTAGAGAATGAACTAGCTATGGTAACTCAAGGTAATTTTTCTACTGAAGAATATTTTTTTAAAGTAAAAAATATGTATTCTGAAATTTCAAAATTAGATGCTAAGGCGTCAGTGAGTGATGCTCGATTACGGCATTATCTTATTCGTGGATTACGAAAAGATTTTACGCCCTTTATTTCCTCAATACAAGTGTGGGAAAATCAGCCTACAGTAATTGAACTGGTGAATCTTCTTTCGAATCAGGAAGCTTTGATTAAGCAAATGATTAACAGCAACGAGTTTTCCCCAAAGTCATAAGATGTGTTGTATGTCAAAGATCAAAGGAGACAGAATTTTCATTCAAAGCCTTCATCAAGCAATGAGAATCAATTTAGGAGTGAGGAGTCGTCAAAGAAGCCATTTAAAGCTTGTTACAGGTGTGGAAAACCTGGCCATTTTAAACGAGATTGTCAGGTGAAAGTAGCGTGTGATCATTGCAGAAAGCCAGGCCATATTAAGCCAAATTACCAAGTCAAAATGCAGGAATTAGAAGCAAATGTTGTACATGAAAGTAAAAATTCTTCCGATCCAATTTGGGAATATTGCTTAACCATTGAGGTTCTTGACCAGCCAACAAACGTGACTTCAGCTGTACATCAAGATGATGTCTCTAC
This sequence comes from Cucurbita maxima, assembly GCF_002738345.1. Classification (NCBI taxonomy): domain Eukaryota; kingdom Viridiplantae; phylum Streptophyta; class Magnoliopsida; order Cucurbitales; family Cucurbitaceae; genus Cucurbita; species Cucurbita maxima. Next base: position 281,372 of record NW_019272019.1, read on the forward strand.
AGATGCTCATGCCTTTATAGACTACAATGAAGAATGGATTCTCGATTCTGGTTGTTCTCATCATGCAACTGGAAACAAAACTCTTCTATCAGATGTTTGTCCACATTGTCAAAAGAAGAGTAAAGGGCCCAACAAAGTGGCTAAATTGGAATCACGACTTTCTCAACTCTAGGAGGAACCGAAGAAAACAAGTGATCAACTAAGTGCATCTGAATCACACAAAAAGCAAGCCCAACAGAAAGTAGAAGAAGCAAAGAAACAACTATCAGATATGTCTGAAAAGCTTGAAGAATCTCAACAGCAGGTGTTTGAGCTCTCTGCTTCTGAGGAAGATCGTGTTCAAGAACTGCACAAACTTTCTCAAGATTGCAATCGAGCATGGAAGTCCAAACTCGAAGCTATTCAAAAGTAGCACGCAATGGATGCTGCTGCATTGGCCTCTGCCATTCATGAAGTTCAGAGGCTCAAGGTCCAGCTGAACATGGTGTCTAAATCCAACCAAACCCGAAGTAACCTCACTAAGTCTATGGAAAAGCTTCAATCAGATGGAATGAAAACTTTTGAAGCCTACAACTCTTTGTCACCAAAATTGGAGGAATCAAAAGATCGGAATTCAGGGAGGGATGGCTTTGATTTTTATGGAGGGAAGGGAAGATGCCAGAAAGATTTAAATTCCAGTCGTGTTGGTGGTGGATTTAGGAATTATGGCTCGAATGATTCGTATGAGAGGAGTAACAGGTATTTGAACGGGGATGATTCATCTAACTCGAAGTGGGGTTTGTCAAGGGTCTTTGATGAAAATAGGAGGAAGAAAGATGAAGATAATTCTGGCAGCGACGGTGGTGGCAGTCGACCGAAGCTTAATCTTGAGCCACGTACGCTGCCGGTGAATGATGTCAAGGACGACTGCGTGGTCTAAGAATTCAAACCCATTTGGAATGGTGAGGCCGAGGGAAGAGGTTCTAGCTGAGAAAGGACATGATTGAAAAAAACTTGACAAGGAGTTAGAGTCGAAAATTATGGAAGTGTCAAGGGAGAAGACTGAAAAATCCAACGCCATTGGGAAAAAGAGCTTTGGCAATGTAATTGGTCAGGCTGCTGAGGACAAAATAGAGAGAAGCTGGAGGAAGCCGAGTTTCAATAACTCTGGACCAGTGGGGCGGGATGCTCAACCTGATAAAAATCCTAATGGTTTTGTGGATGCTAATTGGGCTGGTGACATGAACGACAGATGCTCCACAAGAGGTTTTTGTTTTACACCAGGCTCTGTTGCAATTTCATGGTGCAGTAAAAAGCAAAGCATCGTTGCTTTGTCAAGTTGTGAAGCCGAATATGTAGCTACTACAATGACTACTTAAGGATTTTTGTGGCTCATCACGAGGCTTATTCAAGAAATGGTGACTACTCATTATGATTTTGTTTGAGAGAATGCTAACGCAGGATGTTGAATTGCAAAAAATACAGACTAATAAGCAAGTTGCGGACATATTTACTAAGGCACTTGCCAAAGTAAAGTATGAAGTTTTTCGTAAAGGCTCTCAAAGCTATTGAGAAAATAAGTTTGCACTAAGGGAGGCTGTCATCTTGTTAGTCATCTTGTTGAGTATCTTGAAGTTCATATCCATAAAGAAATAAAATTTGGAGAAATTTTGGATCGACTCTTCTTTACACGTTGAATCCTTTCTCGAGGAAAGTGTATCATGTGCTATCATGTGAGTGGGGTGACGTATACTTTCGTAACATAGACACATAAAATATATTGTGTACGGGGGAGTGCGAGTCTACAAGCCACTAGTCCTATTCTTTCTAGTATCTTAAAAGGATGGAAGAACTTGGGCTTAGCTTCCCTTTCTTTTCAAAATCTGAACATCCCTCTCATGGGTGCTATCTTTAGGAACACATGGTCTCCTACATCGAAATTTAGGTTTTTACGCCTTCCATCTGCATAAATATTTTACGAACTAAAATTTTATTTTTATTAGAAACAAAAAGATTTAAAAAAAAATTCAAACTTAAATCAAACGAACCCAAAACTATATGGTTGGGTTGGGTGGATTTCAGTTTTTGTGATGTCCCACATTGGATGGGGAGGAGAACGAAACACCCTTAAGCGTGTGGAAACCTTCCCATAGTAGACGCGTTTTAAAACCTTGAGAGGAAGCTCGTAAGGGAAATCCCAAAAAAGGCAATATCTACTAGTGGTGAGCTTGCGTCGTTACTGGTAATAAAGCCAGACACCGGCGATGAACCAGCGAGAAGGTTGTTCCCCGAAGGGGAATAAACACGAGGTGGTGTGCCAGCGAGGACGCTGGGCTCGAAGGGGGGGTGGATTGTGATGTTCCACATTGGTTGGGGCGGAGAACAAAACACCCTTTACAATGGTGTGAAAACCTTTCACTAACAGACACGTTTTAAAGTCTTGAGGGGAAACCCATAAAAGTAATATCTATTACTGGGTCGTTACCGTTTTTCACCTGAGTTGTTCGAGTTAAAATGAATTAACATCCCAAATAATTGAACTAAGAACAAAAACCCTCTCACCCTTTCCATATATATATATTTTTTTTAGTAATTTTTAGTACGTTTTCAAGTATTTTATTTTAGTCCTAAATTAGAACCATTATTATTATGGTTAAAATATAGTTTATAATTGTGGGGCTTTAAATACAAACTCAATGGGGAAATAACACCCATTAGTCACGCATACCACATATTATAGTATCTTATCCTCAATTCTAGCACAACGGAAAGCATAAAAATAGATATGTATCATAAAATCTCATCCTAGGGGAAGTTCGTTAATTTTCCTTAACATATATAGCATTTTCATCCAAATAGCCCTTTTAGAGTCCTAAATATGCATAATCTACCATTCAAGGCAAGATATGCTCGCATGCTAGTATGCCCTTGAGCTAGAATTACTTTAGAAGAGTAAAAATGATTATTTATATGGATGACGTAAGCTTTGTCGAGCAAGCTTTTTCTTGTGTTAGGAGCTTCAAATTTTCTAAAATTTCTCTAGTATAACCTAATTCAAATCATAAAATGGTCCACATCGAAATCAGGGAAGAACAATGGAATATAGGTTAAAACGGGTAAAAATTGGAACGATACACAGAAGATTAGCATGGCCCCTGCAGAAGAATGACACACACCAATTGAAAAATGGTTCAATTTTATTTATAAATCAGAGTGGCGCAGCGGAAGCGTGGTGGGCCCATAACCCACAGGTCCCAGGATCGAAACCTGGCTTTGATATCCATCCTTTAATGTCCTTAACTTCAAGGAACGGGAGCTTACATTTATTTACTTAGGCAGTTCTACCACTTCTTTTTTGTACGTGTTTATTATTGATGAATATGATGTTTCACGACATTTCCTTAATATGATGACAATTTTTTATACTATTGATTAAGCTTTCTTAATCATTCTTAAATGTCATGGAGGCTTATTGGGTCCTTAGGGGCATCTAGGTGATTTAGACCTCATCTCGCTTTTTTTTTATGATGCTTGGGGTTAGCTCCTTGGGGACTAACTCAATCTCTAGGTGCACTCAAGGCTAGATGTATGATTGCTACTCATAATCCTAGAGTGCTCGATAGAAATGTACTGACCTAGGTCAACGGTGCAGTCAAGTCTAGACGTATGATTGCTACTCATAATCCTTGAGTGCTCGATAGAAATGTACTGACCTAGGTCAACATATAAACCGCTCTAGCTCTAATGCCCTAATTAGCTTAGATCACTCATGCATACTTTGTTAGGAAGATATTTCTATCAATCACATAAAGCACGAAAAACATAATCTACTCATTCATGCATGCCTATTAGGGATATGTTCCTATCAACTAGTAAGGAAATCATAATGTAAACATTCAAGCAAACTCGATGGGGAAATAACACTCATTATTCACCCAGGACACATATCATAATATCTTATCCTCCATTCCAGCACAATGGAAAGCGTAAAAATCGGTATGCATCATAAATTCTCATCCTAGGGATATTTCTTTCATTTTTCTTAACATATAAAATATTTTCATCCAAATAGTCCTTCTAGAGTCCTAAACATGCATATTCTAACACGTAAGGAAAGATATACTCCCATGCTATTATGTTCACACAAGCATTACTTGTGGTAGGAGCTTCAAAATTTCTAAAATTTCTCTAGTATAACCTAATTAAAATCATAAATGGTCCACATCGAAATTAGGGAAGAGCAATCGAATATAGGTTAAAACGGGTAAAAATTGGAACGATATACAGAAGATAAGCATGACCCCTACAGAAGAATGACACACACAAATTGAAAAATTGTCCAATTTTTTTATAAATCAGAGTGGTGCAGCGGAAGCGTGGTGGGCCCATAACCCACAGGTCCCAAGATTGAAACTTGGCTTTAATATGATACACAATCCCAAGACTTGATTTTGGAAGTCATGATATAAAATCATATGGTATGAAGGAAAATAGGAAGAGAGGTTGTTTTGGACCTCATGAATTATTGTATGTTACAAGCATGGGGCTTATGATGAACCTTATGAAAGGGAATATGAGCATTATGTTTAACATGATGTTAAGATGGTTGCTACTACTTTCGGGTTTCCGACAACAACACCAGAGAATGCTAGTCCGACTAGAAGGGACCCAGAAGGTGTGTAATAATTCTGAATACGACTGAAAATGATAGTCTTATTCATGTTGCATGTTTTAACTACTCATCCAACGATCCCATTAGGATAGTCACCTAAGGGAATATAACTTAAAATGACATGTTCCTTTCATGTTTGTATATCCCAATAGGATAGTCACCTAAGGGAATATGACTTAAAATGACATGTTCCATTCATGTTTGTATATCCCATTAGGATAGTCACCTAAGGGAAACCTAAAACGTTAGGTCCCATTCATGTTCCCATTCACCATTACGATATTCACCTAAGGGAAACTTAAAATGACAAGTCCCATTCAAGTTTGTATATCCCATTAGGATAGTCACCTAAGGGAATACGACTTAAAATGATAGGTCCCATTCATGTTTGTATGTCTTTTCATTTTCTAGCTCCAATAGCGGGGTCACTTACTGAGTATAAAATACTCAAGCCACATACTACTTCTATATTTCATGTAAAGTTTGTATGTCTTTTGTATTGTTTTAAAGATATTTTCTTAAACATGTAAGCCCTATGGAAATGATTTAATTGATTATTTCCGCATAAGAAGTTATATTATATATACAGTAGCGACTTTAAGTTAGTAGAAATCTAGAGTCCTTACATTTCTCCCCTCAATTCTTTCATGAAACTTAAAAGATTGAGTCTCAAGAAAGAAATAGGGGGCAATATCTCACCTTTTCTTGGACTGTATAGTAAATTATCAGCTTCCAACTTGGTGAAATACTCAATTTTAGGGTTTATTGAGTACGATTATTGTTGCATATTAAGGACACAATTTTTTCCACAAGAATTCTTCCTTATATTCCCCTCAAACTAAATGAATTAATTTAAGATGACAATTGTGGCTACTATTGAATTCAAACTTTCGGTTTGCATCTGAACCTAAAATGTAGAGTTGATCCTTCTAGGCAGCTTGATCTCAACGAATTACCCCTCAATTCCTTCATCATATATGCTTCATTTAGTTCCGTAAGTCTAACGAAACCTCAATTTTAAATAAAATGGGCTAGAAATAAGAGTTTGAGTTTTGCCCCCAAAACATGCATGATATTATATTTCTCTAATTGGGAACACTCTTGGAGTTATTGTCAAAATTTAGTGAAAGTTAGTTTTAATTAGTCAAGATATTCATATTTATAATCATAATCAGTTAATATTTGGAGAATACATTAACTATATAATATATCTGAGATTCAATTAATACAAGATATTCATATTCAATTAATATTTTGAGAATATATTAGTTATAGAATATATCTTAGATTCCGTTAATATTTTTCTCTTTAGATTTGATTAGTAGTATATTATATTTTATTGTCAAGATTGAGATAGTTTATATTTTCCTTATTTGAAGGTATTAGTTGGTATCTTGTATTTATTTGAACGTTGTGAATATTAATAAAGATTGAACCTTCGATTCGATTTCTATTTTTTATTCCTAAATCTTATTCTTTCATTGACCAATAATATTTTCATATCTATTCACCCTTTTAAGTGGTAGATATTGCGTCAGTTTGTATCAAAGCCAAGTTGGTACGGTTTGATATTATTACTAAACGAGATGAATGGGGGAAGTGCTTCTATGGGTATAGCTATGGAAAAGCTTGTTTGCAATAACTATAGTTATTGGAAGTTATGTATGGAAGCTTATCTACAGGGGGAAAATTTGTGGGATTTAATGGAAGGTGATGACACAGAAATTCCAGCAAATACTCCACGAAATGTAGAATTACGCTGACAATGGAAGATCAAATGCGAAAAACAGATACTCCACAAAATGCAGAATTACGTCGACAATGGAAGATCAAATCCGAAAAAGCCTTATTTACCTTGCAAACTTTGATTAACAAGAAGTATATTGATCACGTTCATGATTAAAAGTCACCAAAGCAAGTATGAGAAACACTTCAAAAGTTGTTCACTAAGAAAAATACCGCTCGACTGCAATTTCTAGAGAATGAACTAGCTATGGTAACTCAAGGTAATTTTTCTATTGAAGAATATTATTTTAAAGTAAAAAATCTGTGTTCTGAAATTTCAAAATTAGATGTTAAGGCGTCAGTGAGTGATGCTCGATTACGGCGTTATCTTATTCGTGGATTACGAAGAGATTTTACGCCCTTTATTTCCTCAATACAAGTGTGGGAAAATCAGCCTACGGTAATTGAACTGGTGAATCTTCTTTCCAATCAGGAAGCTTTGGTTAAGCAAATGACTAACAGCAACGAGTTTTCCCCAAAGTCATAAGATGTGTTGTATGTCAAAGATCAAAGGAGAAAGAATTTTCATTCAAAGCCTTCATCAAGCAATGAGAATCAATTTAGGAGTGAGAAGTCGTCAAAGAAGCCATTTAAAGCTTGTTACGGGTGTGGAAAACCTGGCCATTTTAAATGAGATTGTCAGGTGGAAGTAGTGTGTGATCGTTGCGGAAAGCCAGGCCATATTAAGCCAAATTACCAAGTCAGGAACTAGAAGTAAATGTTGTACATGAAAGTAAAAATTCTTCCTATCAAATTTGGGAATATTGCTTAACCATTGAGGTTCTTGACCAGCCAACAAACGTGACTTCAGCTGTACATCAAGATGATGTCTCTGCAGATGCTCATGCCTTTATAGACTACAATGAAGAATTGATTCTCGATTGTGGTTGTTCTCATCATGCAACTGGAAACAAAACTCTTGTATCATATGTTTGTCCACATTGTCAAAAGAAGAGTAAAGGGCCCAACAAAGTGGCTGAATTGGAATCACGACTTTCTCAACTCTAGGAGGAACTGAAGAAAAAAGGTGATCAACTAAGTGCATCTGAATCACACAAAAAGCAAGCCCAACAGAAAGCGGAAGAAGCAAAGAAACAACTATCAGATATGTCTGAAAAGCTTGAAGAATCCCAACAGCAGGTGTTTGAGCTCTCCGCTTCTGAGGAAGATCGTGTTCAAGAACTGCACAAACTTTCTCAAGATCGCAATCGAGCATGGAAGTCCAAACTCGAAACTGTTCAAAAGCAGCACGCAATGGATGCTGCTGCATTGGCCTCTGCCATAAATGAAGTTCAAAGGCTCAAGGTCCAGCTGAACATGGTGTCTAAATCCAACCAAACCCGAAGTAACCTCGCTAAATCCAACAAAGCTGTTGAAGCCTACAACTCTTTGTCACCAGAATTGGAGGAATCAAAAGATCGGAATTCAGGGAGGGATGGCTTTGATTTTTATGGAGGGAAGGGAAGATGCCAGAAAGGTTTAAATTCTAGTCGTGTTGGTGGTGGATTTAGAAATTATGGCTCGAATGGTTCGTATGAGAGGAGTAATAGGTATTCGAATGGGGATGATTCATCTAACTCGAAGTGGGGTTTGTCAAGGGTCTTTGATGAAAATAGGAGGACGAAAGATGAAGGTAATTCTGGCAGCGGCGGTGGTGGCAGTCGACTGAAGCTTAATCTGCAGCCACGTACGCTGCTGGTGAATGATGTGAAGTCGTCGAAGATATCAGGGACGACAGAGAGGTCCAAGAGTTCGAACCCATTTGGAATGGTGAGGCCGAGGGAAGAGGTTCTAGCTGAGAAAGGACAAGATTGAAAAAATCTTGACAAAGATTTAGAGTCGAAAATTATGGAAATGTCAGGGGAGAAGGCTGAAAAATCCAACGCCATTGGGAAAAAGAGCTTTGGCAATGGAATTGGTCAGGCTGCTGAGGACAAAATAGAGAGGAGCTGAAGGAAGCTTAGTTTCAATAACTTTAGACCCGTGGGGCGGGGTGCTGAACCTGATAAAAATCCTAGTGGTTTTGTGGATGCTAATTGGGCTGGTGACGTGAACAATAGATGCTCCACAAGAGGTTTTTGTTTTATAGCACTCTGTTGCAATTTCATGGTGCAGTAAAAAGCAAAGCATCGTTGCTTTGTCATGTTGTGAAGCAGAATATGTAGCTGCTACAATGGCTACTCAAGGATTTTTGTGGCTGATCAGGAGGCTTATTCAAGAAATGGTGACTACTCATTATCATTTTGTTTGAGAGAATGCTAACGCAGGATATTGAATTGCAGAAAATACAGACTAATGAGCAAGTTGCGGACGTATTTACTAAGGCACTTGCGAAAGTGAAGTTTGAAGTTTTTCGTAAAGGCTCTCAGAGCTACTTCTTTCGGGTTTTTGACAACAACACCAGAGAATGCTAGCCCGACTAGAAGGGACCCAGAAGGTGTGTAATAATTCCGAATACGACTTAAAATGATAGGTCCTATTCATGTTGCATGCTTTAATTACTAATCCAACGATCCCATTAGGATAGTCACCCAAAGGAATATGACTTAAAATGACAGGTCCCATTCATGTTTGTATATCCCATTAGGATAGTCACCTAAAGGAATATGACTTAAAATGACCGGTCCCATTCATGTTTGTATATCCCATTAGGATAGTCACCTAAGGCAGGTCCCATTCATATTTGTATATCCCATTAGGATTGTCACCTAAGGCAGGTCCCATTCATGTTTGTATATCCCATTAGGATAGTCACCTAAGGGAAACTTAAAATGACAGGTCCCACTCATGTTCCCATTCACCATTACGATATTCACCTAAGGGAAACTTAAAATGACAAGTCCCATTCATGTTTGTATATCCCATTAGGATAGTCACCTAAGGGAATACGACTTAAAATGATAGGTCCAATTCATGTTTGTATGTCTTTTCATTTTCTAACTCCAATAGTGGGGTCACTTACTGAGTATAAAATACTCAAGCCACATGCTACTTCTATATTTCAGGTAAAGTTTGTATGTCTTTTGTATTGTTTTAAAGACATTTTCTTAAACATGTAAGCCCATAACGTTGTTTTATGGAGATGATTTAATTGATTATTTCTGCATAAGAAGTTACATTTACATTATATATACTGTAGCGACTTTAAGTTAGTAGAAATCTAGGGTCCTTATATTTATCCCCTCAATTCTTTCATGAAACTTAAAAGATGGAGTCTCAAGAAAGAGTTAGGGGCGATATCTCACCTTTTTGTGGACTGTATCCTAAATTATCAGCTTCCAAACTTGGTAGAATACTCAATTTTAGGGTTTATTGAGTACGATTATTGTTGCATATTAAGGCCACAATTTTTTTCACAAGAATTCTTTCTTATATTCCCCTCAAACTAGTTGAATTAATTTAGGATGACAACTGTGGCTACTATTGGATTCAAACTTTCGGTTTGCATCTGAACCTAAAATGTAGAGTTTGATCCTCCTAGGCAGCTTGATCTCAGACGAATTACCCCTCAATTCCTTCCTCAGATATGCTTTATTTAGTTCCCTAAGTCTAACGAAAACCTCAATTTTAAATAAACTGGGCTAGAAATAAGAGTTAGAGTTTTGCCCCCAAAACTTGCATGATATTATATTTCTCTAGTTGGGAACACTCTTGGAACACTCTTGGAGCTATTGTCAAAATTTAGTGAAAGTTATTTGAATTAGTCAAGATATTCATATTCATAATCATAATCCGTTAATATTTGGAGAATACATTAGTTATAGAATATATCTGAGATTCAGTTAATACAAGATATTCATATTCAGTTAATATTTTGAGAATATATTAGTTATAGAATATATCTTAGATTTTGTTAATATTTTTCTCTTCAGATTTGATGAGTAGTATATTTTATTTTATTGCCAAGATCGAGATAGTTTATATTTTTTTATTTGTAGGTATTAGTTGGTATCTTGTATTTATTAAACGCTGTGAATATCAATGAAAATTGAACCTTCGATTCATATTCTATTTCTTATTCCTAAATCTGTATTCTTTCATTGACTAATAATATTTTCATATCTATTCACCCTTTTGAGTGGTAGATATTGCGTTTGGTGAGCCAAGTTGGTACGGTTTGATATTATTACTAAACGAGATGAATGGGGGAAGAGGTTCTATGGGTATAGCTATGGAAAAGCTTGTTTACAATAACTTTAGTTATTGGAAGTTATGTATGGAAGCTTATCTACAGGGGGAAGAATTGTGGGATTTAATGAAAGGTGATGACACAGAAATTCCAGCAAATACTCCACAAAATGTAGAATTACGCTGACAATGGAATATCAAATGCGAAAAATAGATACTTCATAGAATGTAGAATTACGCCGACAATGGAAGATCAAATGCGGAAAAACCTTATTTACCTTGCGAACTTTTATTAGCAAGGAGTATATTGATCATGTTCGTGATTTAAAGTCACCAAAGCAAGTATGGGAAACACTTCAAAAGTTGTTCACTAAGAAAAATACCGCTCGACTGCAATTTCTAGAGAATGAACTAGCTATGGTAACTCAAGGTAATTTTTCTATTGAAGAATATTTTTTTAAAGTAAAAAATATGTATTCTGAAATTTCAAAATTAGATGCTAAGGCGTCAGTGAGTGATGCTCGATTACGGCATTATCTTATTCGTGGATTATGAAAAGATTTTACGCCCTTTATTTCCTCAATACAAGTGTGGGAAAATCAGCCTACAGTAATTGAACTGGTGAATCTTCTTTCGAATCAGGAAGCTTTGATTAAGCAAATGACTAACAGCAACGAGTTTTCCCCAAAGTCATAAGATGTGTTGTATGTCAAAGATCAAAGGAGACAGAATTTTCATTCAAAGCCTTCATCAAGCAATGAGAATCAATTTAGGAGTGAGGAGTCGTCAAAGAAGCCATTTAAAGCTTGTTACAGGTGTGGAAAACCTGGCCATTTTAAACGAGATTGTCAGGTGAGAGTAGCGTGTGATCATTGCAGAAAGCCAGGCCATATTAAGCCAAATTACCAAGTCAAAATGCAGGAATTAGAAGCAAATGTTGTACATGAAAGTAAAAATTCTTCCGATCCAATTTGGGAATATTGCTTAACCATTGAGGTTCTTGACCAGCCAACAAACGTGACTTCAGCTGTACATCAAGATGATGTCTCTACAGATGCTCATGCCTTTATAGACTACAATGAAGAATGGATTCTCGATTCTGGTTGTTCTCATCATGCAACTGGAAACAAAACTCTTCTATCAGATGTTTGTCCACATTGTCAAAAGAAGAGTAAAGGGCCCAACAAAGTGGCTAAATTGGAATCACGACTTTCTCAACTCTAGGAGGAACCGAAGAAAACAAGTGATCAACTAAGTGCATCTGAATCACACAAAAAGCAAGCCCAACAAAAAGTAGAAGAAGCAAAGAAACAACTATCAGATATGTCTGAACAGCTTGAAGAATCCCAACAGCAGGTGTTTGAGCTCTCTGCTTCTGAGGAAGATCGTGTTCAAGAACTGCACAAACTTTCTCAAGATTGCAATCGAGCATGGAAGTCCAAACTCGAAGCTGTTCAAAAGTAGCACGCAATGGATGCTGCTGCATTGGCCTCTGCCATTCATGAAGTTCAGAGGCTCAAGGTCCAGCTGAACATGGTGTCTAAATCCAACCAAACCCGAAGTAACCTCACTAAGTCTATGGAAAAGCTTCAATCAGATGGAATCAAAACTTTTGAAGCCTACAACTCTTTGTCACCAAAATTGGAGGAATCAAAAGATCGGAATTCAGGGAGGGATGGCTTTGATTTTTATGGAGGGAAGGGAAGATGCCAGAAAGATTTAAATTCCAGTCGTGTTGGTGGTGGATTTAGGAATTATGGCTCGAATGATTCGTATGAGAGGAGTAACAGGTATTTGAACGGGGATGATTCATCTAACTCGAAGTGGGGTTTGTCAAGGGTCTTTGATGAAAATAGGAGGAAGAAAGATGAAGGTAATTCTGGCAGCTACGGTGGTGGCAGTCGACCGAAGCTTAATCTGGAGCCACGTACGCTGCCGGTGAATGATGTGAAGTCGTCGAAGATATCAAGGACGACCGCGAGGTCTAAGAATTCAAACCCATTTGGAATGGTGAGGCCGAGGGAAGAGGTTCTAGCTGAGAAAGGACATGATTGAAAAAAACTTGACAAGGAGTTAGAGTCGAAAATTATGGAAGTGTCAAGGGAGAAGACTGAAAAATCCAACGCCATTGGGAAAAAGAGCTTTGGCAATGTAATTGATCAGGCTGCTGAGGACAAAATAGAGAGAAGCTGGAGGAAGCCGAGTTTCAATAACTCTGGACCAGTGGGGCGGGATGCTCAACCTGATAAAAATCCTAATGGTTTTGTGGATGCTAATTGGGCTGGTGACATGAACGACAGATGCTCCACAAGAGGTTTTTGTTTTACACCAGGCTCTGTTGCAATTTCATGGTGCAGTAAAAAGCAAAGCATCGTTGCTTTGTCAAGTTGTGAAGCCGAATATGTAGCTACTACAATGACTACTTAAGGATTTTTGTGGCTCATCACGAGGCTTATTCAAGAAATGGTGACTACTCATTATGATTTTGTTTGAGAGAATGCTAACGCAGGATGTTGAATTACAAAAAATATAGATTAATAAACAAGTTGCGGACATATTTACTAAGGCATTTGCCAAAGTAAAGTTTGAAGTTTTTCGTAAAGGCTCTCATAGCTATTGAGAAAATAAGTTTGCACTGCAAACTTATTGTTAGTTTGGATTAGTCAATGAATATTTTTTTTTTTAGATTTGATTAGTAGTATATTTTATTTTATTGTCAAGATTTAAATAGTTTATATTTTACTTGTTGGTAGGTATTAGTTGGTATCTTGTATCTATTTTAACGTTGTGAATTTCAATGAAGATTGACCTTCGGTCCCAATTCTATTTCTTCTTCTTAAATCTGTATTCATTCGCTGAGTATTCACACTCTTGAGTCGTAGATATTGCGTTAGCTATTATCCTTTCAAGTCTTCTATGAAAATGTTTCTTGGAGGTGCAGAAATCGATTGGGATAGGCCTCACGCGACGAATTCACGTGTAAAATCGAATTGAATTTTTTAAGCTCCTTTGGATTACTTCAACGGCTGCCCAAATTTGGGAAATAGATTTAGGGCATTTTGCCTTTCTTTCCTTCACCAAAATTGTGGTTAATCTTATTTAGAAAGAATAGAAACAAGTTTGGAGGGAAATGATGGACTATAGCTCTCGAATTTGAAAGGAACATGAGAACTCAAAACCTAAAAAATGAAAAAGCTTATAACTCGTGATTGAAGGCTCGATGTTGCTTGCTTCTTGCTCCAAATGAACGCACATGGCTCATGACTTAAGAGAAATGATCCACCGCCTTTGAAACGTTTAGAACCACCATGAATTTATAGTTGATCCTTTTGGATTTTTCGCTAGAAAATCCTGTGCCGATCAGAGCTTTGTCAAACTTAGTTATGAATTTTAGCCGTTGGATTTGATGATCGGTGAATGTTCTAGATCATATCAAATTTAGAGGGTGATCCAACGGCTAGATTTCAAGAGACTTGATTATGTGCATAAGGGTACTATGGAGGATCTAATTTGGTCAGGAATGACAATTTGGTGATTCTTTTAAACTTTATAAATAAGGTAATTTATCACTTTCCGAAAATGTTAATATTATTTTTTTCGAATTAATCCAATTTGTTTTTATAAAATTGGTTACCTCTTGTTAGTCCTTTTCTTCTTGTTGAGTATCTTGAAATTCATATCCATACAGAAATAAAATTTGGAGAAATTTTGGATCGACTCTTCTTTACACGTTAAATCCTTTCTCGATGGAAGTGTATCATGTGCTATCATGTGAGTGGGGTGATGTATACTTTCGTAACATAGACACATAAAATATATTGTGTACGGGGGAGTGCGAGTCTACAATCCACTAGTCCTATTCTTTCTAGTATCTCAAAAGGATCGAAGAACTTGGGGCTTAGCTTCCCTTTCTTTTCAAAATCTGAACATCCCTCTCATGGGTGCTATCTTTAGGAACACATGGTCTCCTACATCGAAATTTAGGTTTTTACGCCTTCATCTACATAAATATTTTACGAACTAAAATTTTATTTTTATTAGAAACAAAAAGATTTAAAAAAAAATTCAAACTTAAATCAAACGAACCCAAAACTATATGGCCGGTTGGGTGGATTTCAGTTTTTGTGATGTCCCACATTGGTTGGGGAGGAGAACGAAACACCCTTAAGCATGTGTAAACCTTCCCATAGTAGACGCGTTTTAAAACCTTGAGAGGAAACTCGTAAGGAAAATCCCAAAGAGGACAATATCTACTAGTGGTGAGCTTGCGTCGTTACTAGTAAAAGAGTCTGACACCGGGCGATGAACCAGCGAGGAGGTTGTTCCCCGAAGGGGGATAAACACAAGGCGGTGTGCCAGCGAGAACGCTGGGCCCGAAGGGGGGTGGATTGTGATGTTCCACATTGGTTGGGGAGGAGAACAAAACACCTTTTACAACGGTGTGAAAACCTTTCACTAACAGACACGTTTTAAAGCCTTGAGGGAAAGCCCATAAGAGTAATATCTGCTACTGGGTCGTTACCGTTTTTAACCTGCGTTGTTCGAGTTAAAAAGAATTAACATCCCAAACAATTGAACTACGAACAAAACCCTCTCACCCTTTCCATATATATATATATATTTTTAGTAATTTTTAGTACGTTTTCAAGTATTTTATTTTAGTCCTTCTAAATTAGAACCATTATTATTATTGTTAAAATATAGTTTATAATTATGGGGCTTTAAATACAATTTATATATGTTCACTCATGTTTTTAAATAAATAGGATAGGTATAGAAGATATTTAAAGTTGAAAAAACAAAAAAGGTAACTATTGTTTCATGTTTTCCAAAATCTAAAATCTCATCTATAGTCTTGAGTTTAGATTTTATTTTCAGGTGAGTTTAGATGCATAGTGGACCAGTTTTATAAGACCTCCTAAACCGTGTTTGAACCTGCACGCTTGACTCGACCTAATGTCGTGACCTGCTCTCCTCCTCAGCGATTGCATAGCTCGACTCTACCACTTCGTTCCAATGTTTTTTAGACCTACCCTTTTTGTTTTTTTTTTTTAATCCTCTTGAAGCCCATTTTAGTATTTCTAAAAGAAATTGAGATGAGTATGGCCACTTTTTGCCCAATTTAAAGAATTGTAAGATAAATTATAGGTTTAATTGTGGGCATTAGGTAAATTAAAACGCTGAACGTGTTCTAATCCGATGTCGTGAATTCTCACAAATTGACTTGGATTTCAAAGGATAGATTTGGACTAGCTCCATAGTTAAATTAGCAACTTCGACTTAAGCTACTCAGTTAAGTGGCTCGACTTTTGGCTTGGTTGAGCGAATTGTACGTTGTACGATTACACGTGCCTCGTGCCCCTATGTTGTGTTATACCATATTTATAAGGTGTGGTATAATGTGATTATTTCTTGTTATAGAATAGTATGATGCTCATAATATTTTATGCATAAACCTCCATACACCATGTTGTGTAAGCTATGTTAAGTATGAAAGATCTGTCAAGAATTTTGTATGCATGATGCATAGGCTCGTTATGTTATAAACCTACATCACTACTTTTCCCATTTATAAAATTAGGCAAAGAATTGAGAGTAATTCAAGGAAAATTTTTGGGTAAGCCTTCTCGATTTTCTTCAAAAATCTTCCTTTATAGAAAATTTCAAAGGCTACTTTTGGTCTCTTTAGACTACTGAGGAAAGAGCTTAATAGGAGGATAGAGTTTTGTCATTCAAGCCCTTATGTTAGAAGTTTTGAATTTTGTTGTTTTTTATTCGAAAGAATTAGAATGTAAAATCTATCCCAAAAGTATCTTGAGCTCAAATAAGAATTTTTTCATGAAAAGCTCAAAGAATAATAAGCAAAGGAAGACCTTCATTTCTTTATGCAAGTTTGGGCCTAAGTTTCTAAACATTGAAAAATTACTCCTCCACAATGAATTTCATCATTTAAAACAAATTTGTTAAACTTTGTGGTAAGAAGAGGAGCAACTTTGAATTTGTAAGTTTTGAAATCCACAACTTAACCCAAAGGCCAACGATGAATTTGTAAGTTTTGAAATCCACAACTTAAACCACGAAATTCGTTCTCCGTCATTCGAGGCAGAACATTGATCTTATTTCATTAGCTTTAGGGCAAGTTAAGGAACAAATTAGTGAAGAAGTGAAAAAAATAGCTTTAGGGCAAGTTAAGGAACAAACCAGTGAAGAAGTTGTGAAAAAAAATAAGCAATGTATGGCCCTAATCCAAGAACAAATTGAAGTTGAAAATCTAGGCAAGTTCATTCCCAGGTACCTTATTTTAATCTCTTATATCTAGCTCGTTAATAAGCCAAATGAATTGAAATCAGTCCAATACAATTCATGTTGTGTAGAACTACACGATTCGTGAAGAAATCGAGTAGATGCTCACTGATCAAGAGAAAAATCATGATTTTTAGAGGATACAAAGTTGAAATTCTTATGTGCTTCTGATGTGACAGCTTTTAAGCTTGTCATATCATCCTCTTTAGGTTTTTTACCTACTAAGTAATAAATAGATTAGTTTAACCATTTTTATACCACGTTCACATTAAGTTTTGATTTGATGTTGGAGAAAATAAACTCAATTTGGTACCTACCCAAGAAAATTAAGGAGAAAATTACTTACAGAATGTAGCAAAAAGTGATCACTAACACGACCGAACAAGTAAACCACTATATAGACAAACCTTTACTCACATTTTTGAATTGGTTCAAATACTTTTAGATCATTTCTCAAAAAAAATATTTATTTTTCTATTACATAGGCACTATTTGCCACTTACCTTGGGAAAGTCGTGAATAGAGTACCCAAATACAACCAAATTAGTAAGTAACTAATTCGAGAAAGTTTAAAAAAAATACTTTAGGGGTCGATTAGAACCTTTGGCAAATGATTAACATTCATATTTAGAAGCCTAATTGACTGCATTATGAAAGATAAGTCTCGAAAATCTAAAACTTTACCGTTTAGCACAATTTTCATTTATACAGTATTCGCTTGCATGAATTGTGAATACAATAGTTTTATTATCCCACAAGTACTCAAGCATACTTTATTGATTCATTTTTCTTTACTTGAGTAGGATGGTCATGAGCTATTGTCTTACGATAAGTTGATCTTAAAACCTTGCTATTGAGTCACACAAACTTTTTGGGATGATTAGGTACCTTATAGGAACGTTTGGGCATAACCCCTATTCATAAATTAATCAACATGGGTTAGGGTTTACTTGGTACATAGGAATTAGTTATCACCCATAAGGGACTCCAAGAGTCATATAAGATACACTATTAACGTAGCTCTGGTTATGCGTAGTGGGCAACCATGGTCTTACACTTTTCTAGCCCAAGGAGCCTATATGAGTAGATAGTCTAGTGTTCTAGCCAATAGAAGCAATGAACATCAGTTACTATTCTAACTTGAGGAGGGTGCAAGAATAGGTAATTTATTTATTCTAATTTGAGGAGGGTGCAAGAATAGGTAATTTATTTATTTAGCATAAAAAGGCGAAGTCATAGGTAGTTGTTGCTTGGTGTCACAATCAATGATACGATCATGAGGCGAGAAAGTTATCGAGGATGATGACTAAGTTAAATGGGTAAGAGTTCACAACCACACTCAGAGAAAATAAGTTGTGACCCCCACACGCAAGACAGTCAAGGGGCGACCCTCAAGTAGCGCCCATCCGACCATGGGAGGGCCAAGATTGAGAAGTATCATGATGCAACCGAAGAGGATAGTCCATCATCCAACACATCAAGAGTATTCATTCAAGTTAAGTCGAGGCTTACACAAGATTCGAGAGATCAACGTGACATGAGTGTCAAAGATAAGCTCGAAGAGGGTTAGGTTCGCCCGACCAGAAATTGGTCCAAGAGGTGTGTGAACCAACTAGTGGGTCCATACGCGCACGTGTACACCGGGTGTAGGGAAATTAGGTACGCATCCAAATTGCCCGATTAGAATAGCCACTGTATGAAAATAAACAGTTATGATAGGTCCCACTCATGAAACTATACGTGATTGCATTCAACTCAAATAGGGGTCACCTACTCAGTATTTCTTAAAATACTCAAACCATGTGCTACTTAAAATACTCAAACCATGTGCTACTTCCATTTTAGGTAAAGGCAAGGCACCCCTGTATAGCTCGACCCTCAAGTAAAGACTATAACACATGTATAGAATAGTTGTATTTAAATTCCTAGATCATAGGTTAGTATAGGGTATTTTTCAATTTTAATTTTCACTTTTTTTTTTTTTTTTTTTTTGTACTTTCATTAGGTTGCTTTAAAGACGTTTTCAACACGTAAGTCCATGACAATGTTTTACCATCATTTTTTCAATGTTTATTTTTGGATAAGAAATGATGGTAGCCACTTTAGGTTAGTAGAAAATCGAGGGTTGTTACAAAATCTTTGGATGTCATTTTTAATTGGGAGTCACTATAAACTTGAAAATAATGTATAGGTAAAATATTCTAATCAAATATAAATATATATATATTTTTTTTTTTTTTTTGCAAATGGTGACCCCTCCCTTTTTCTCCTTTCATTTTTTTCAATTATTAATAAGCAAGTGATGCCCCTTTGAAACTCTCTTGGGTGAGAATAATTTCGTGAAGTTTATCCTTCATATATCAAATAGTTATGCTTCTAATTTGTAGTTCAAGGCTGTGTTCTCAAAAGATGACTTCATTGATAAAAAAAAAAAAAATTCCTGTCATTCTTGTGATTCAAAAACTCTTATGAGTTCTTACCATTCTGCTTGTTATTTAATGTAATTATTCTAGTTGTTGTCTTGTTCTTGTTGTTGTTTCCAACTATTTGTTGGATTTTTTGTCAATTTATAAATTGCTGAGCATTCTCCTCCCTTTGCTGGACATTTCAGAGTGTCATTGACATAGAATTCTATCTATTGATCATTCATTCTCAAAATTATAGTTCCATTGTGGACATCTACTAATGTTCTCGTGGTTTTCAAAAATGGTCTTCCTAAGATAATTGGTACATCACGATCCGCTTCATGGTCTAGAACAATAAAATTTGCTGGATATATGAATTTATCCACTTGAATTAAAATTTATTCGATCTTTGCTTAGGGATAAGTGATGGATCTATTGACTTGTTGGATGGTGACTGTAGTTAGTTTAGCCTCACTGATCCTTAACTTCTTATGAATGGATAGAGGTATTAAGTTGATGTTTGCCCCCAAAGTCACATAATGTTCGACCTAACTTTTTTCCTCCAATGGATACAAAAATAGCGAATGGGCGCCAGTCTTTTTCCTTTAGTGGGATTTTATTTTTTCGAATTGCACTACACTTTCCATTTACTGCTATCACCTTGAATTCTTCTTACTTCCTCTTATTAGTGAGCACATCGTTCAAGAATTTCACATAATGTGGCATTTGCTTCAAAGCTTCCATTAGTGGTATGTTTATATGAATTTCCTTCCCAATATCCATGAACATATCAAAATGGACTTCCTCTTACAAGTATTTTTTGAAACATACTCCATATGGTTAATTACATGTTCGAGTGTGTTTGGGATCACTATTCATGGTCTCTCCGAAACTAAATTTTTTTCAAATTGCTTGAATATATGCCCGATTGAGTCTAGTTCGGTAAAACTCGAACATTATTGTGAGAGCCAGTCTAAATAGGTGAACCGACCCAAATAGTAAGCAAAGGTCGTTCCATGTAGCCATTTACTTGTTCGATCGTGTTAGAGTTCACTTTTCACAACCTCAACGGAGCTGTTTTTCCTCAAATTTCTTGAGAATATCCAGAGTTGAATGTACTTTCTATAATATTAAAAATTATTGTAAGACCGGTATAAAAAGGGATGAACCGATCTAAACAATGTACAAATATAAGAAAAGGCAATAGAATGATGTTGTAGATTCCTACGTTGCCACATCACTCATCTTCTACATATTGTCTTTACGATACACGCGACAAAGACCGCTTCCTACCTCTGGAACTCGTTCGTTCTCTAGCGAATCTTTGACTGTCTCTAAGACCTGAGTACGATTGATCATTGGAGACTCATTTTAATTCATATGGTTCAAAAACCACAAAAATATGTTGAGTCAAAGTAGGTTGCTCGGTATTGGCTTACCTAGAAAATCAAGACAAGTTGCCCTCAATTCGGACGATTGAGAGCTTATCTCCTCTCAACTTCTTCAGCGACTTAGTTCCTTAATTTGTCCTAAAGCTAGTGGTATAAGACCCATATCATGACTCAACCGATGGAGAACGAATTTTGTGGATAAAGTTCTAAAGTTCCAAAATTTGTTACTCACCGAAAGTCAACTTTTTGGTTCTTCGGTTCTAGTGACTTTTAGCTTATGGTTTCTTTAGTAAATATGTTTCTTTTCTTGCCACAAAGCAATGCAAATAAGTTTTTAGGGATGAGATTCATCGTGGAGAGGGAATTTATCAATTTTTAGAAACTTAAGTCGAGCCTTCCTCTGGTTATTTTTCTTCAAGCGCTTCACAAAAATCTTTCTATTTGAGCTCAATAAACTTTGGGAATATTTTAGACATGCTAATTTTTACGAAATCAAAACCGCTTAAATTCTAGATTTCTTATTAATGGAGCTCAATTGGCGTTTTGTAGATCTCTTTCTTATGAACTTAAAGAGACCAAAATCTCGAAGAGATCTGTAGAGGAAGAATTTTTTTTTAAAAAAAAAAGTGAATAAACATACCCATAATCTAACTTTCGATAAATCTGGTTACTTTCGACTTTTTAAAAATCGGTCAAAGTAGTGAGGTAGGGTTGTGCTCTTTCAAGCAAGAATAATTTGAGCTTCTGATTCATATATTAGGGTTTAAAAATCTAGGTTTTATTGGAGGTGGTGTTGAGGATGTGAGGGTAAACATGTAAATTAAATCATTTTCCTTACCATTTATGTGTTCTCAAATTTGAATTCAACCAATGAGAGTCTTCCACTTGTCAAACATCCCATGGTTGATAATTTTTGTAATTATCCCAAACTTTTTCTTTAGTTATTAATTATTAATTTGGTAATTATCTCAAAAAAATTATCGTTTTATACCAAAAATATCAATTTGTCATCTTGTGAGCTAGCTTCCAAATAAGCCAGCATCGAGGGGCTTAATTTCCAATTTGGTTAACTATGGGCCATTTTTACAATTTCCCACTTTGTAGGGCTATCTTTATAAATTTGGTTTATTACGAGGTCATTGCTCGTAAATTGGATTTCGCTTGGGTTAAATTTTTTATTTCACTCTTTTAGAATTATTTTTCCAAAAATACCCTTTTAGGGCCTTTTACTATCTTTACCTAACTATTCTTAGGCTCTGCTTTTTTTTGTTTTTTTTGGGTAAGATGAATGCATAATATTTGTTTAAATATGAATCTACTCGGTGGACTCATATATGTACGGTTAGGTCTGACTACAGGCTAGCACCCACTTATGCTGCTGGAAACTAATAGCAAAAAAAAAAAAAAAAAGTGTATAGTATCTTTCTCTACGCATCCATATAGAACACATAGTAGAGAAAAATCTTGTGCTCGTGACATACAACATACAACACACTTTGAGGGTTTCACGTTCCACCCTCAATTATAAATTTACGCCGGTACGACCCTAATCAGGAGGCTTGACGCCGTGTTCACATTCACTAGGGGCACTCATCATGAGTCAACTACATGTGTAGTCTCAAGTCTGTTTTCATGATCGGTTTATAGAATTGCGGTCTTAGTCTTTATCCCATTCCTACACTTGATTGGAGCACTCACCCTAAGCCATCTACCTGTGTAACCCCAAATCTTTTCCAAGGCTAGTTTACGAAATCGTAACTTCTTCCTTACCCGTTTGTACACTCAATAGAAGTTCTCATCTCGAGCTAACTACCCATGTAATCTCAAGTCCTTCTTCAAGATCAATTTACATGATTGCAACATCAACCTTGACTAGACCCTACACTCAATAATAGCTCAAGTAACTTTGAGGTTCGGATGATATTTTTCATACTATTGTAAAGCTTTCTTAATCATTATTAGATGTCATGGAGGGTTATTAGGTCCTTAGCGGCATCTAGGTGATTTATTCCTCATCTTGAATTTTTTAGGATGCTTGGGGTTAGCTCCTCGGGGCTAGTTCAATCTCTGGGTGCACCCAAGTCTAGACATATGATCGATACTCATAATCCTAGAGTGCTCGATCTATTAGAAATGTACTGGCCTAGGTCAACATGTAAACCGCTCTAGCTCTAGTGCCATAATCTTAGCTTGTTCCACTCATGCATACTTTGTTAGGGAGATATTTCTATCAATCACCTAAAGCACGAAAACACATAATCTACTCATTAATGCATGCTTAATAGGCAGATATTCATATCAACCAGCAAGGAAATCATAATCTAAACATTCAAACAAACTCAATGGGGAAATAACACCCATTAGTCACGCATACCACATATTATAGTATCTTATCCTCAATTCTAGCACAACGGAAAGTATAAAAATCGATATACATCATAAAATCTCATCCTAGGGGCAGTTCGTTAATTTTCCTTAACATATATACCATTTTCATCCAAATAGCCCTTTTAGAGTCCTAAACATGCATAATCTACCATTTAAGGCAATATATGCTTGCATGCTAGTATGTCCTTGCGCAAGAATTACTTTAGATGAGTAAGAATGATTATTTATATGGATGACGCATGCCTTGTCGAGCTAGCTTTTCCTTGTGTTAGGAGCTTCAAATTTTCTAAAATTTCTCTAGTATAACCTAATTCAAATCACAATGAGGTTAACAACGAAATCGGAGAAGAACAATCGAATATAGGTCAAAACATGTAAAAATTGGAACGATACAGAGGTGATTAGCATGGCCCCTGCAGAAGGATGACACACACCAATTGAGAAATGGTTCAATTTTTTTTATAAATCAGAGTGGCACAGCGGAAGCGTGGTGGACCCATATCCCATAGGTCCCAGGAACGAAAACCTAGCTTTGATATCAATTGTTAATGACCTTAACTTCAAGTAACGGTAGCTTACATGTAGTAACTTAGGTAGCTCTACGACTGTTTCTGTACGCGATTAATGTTTGATGCCCTTAATGATTTTTTATACTATTGATTAAGCTTTCTTAATCATTCTTAAATGTGATGGAGGCTTATTGGGTCCTTAGGGGCATCTAGGCGATTTAGTACTCATCTCGCATTTTTTTATGATGCTTCGGGTTAGCTTCTTGGGGTCTACCTCAATCTTTAGGTGTACTCAAGTCTAGACGTATGATTGCTACTCATAATCCTAGAGTGCTTTGATATCAATTGTTAATGACCTTAACTTCAAGGAACGGGAGCTTACATTTAGTTACTTAGGTAGCTCTACGACTGTTTCTGTACGTGATTAATGTTTGATGCCCTTAATGATTTTTTATACTATTGATTAAGCTTTCTTAATCATTCTTAAATGTCATGAAGGCTTATTGGGTCCTTAGGGGCATCTAGGCGATTTAGTCCTCATCTCGCATTTTTTTATGATGTTTGGGGTTAGTTTCTTGGGGGCTAACTCAATCTCTAGGTGCACTCAAGTCTAGAGGTATGATTGCTACTCATAATCCTAGAGTGCTCGATAGAAATTGACTGACCTAGGTCAACGGTGCACTCAAGTCTAGACATATGATTGCTACTCATAATCCTTGAGTGCTCGATAGAAATGTATTGACCTAGGTCAACATATAAACCTCTCTAGCTCTAATGCCCTAATTAGCTTAGATCACTCATGCATACCTTGTTAGGAAGATATTTCTATCAATCACCTAAAGCACGAAAAACATAATCTACTCATTCATGCATGCTTATTAGGGATATGTTCCTATCAACCAGTAAGGAAATCATAATCTAAACATTCAAGCAAACTCAATGTTATTAGGGATATGTTCCTATCAACCAGTAAGGAAATCATAATCTAAACATTCAAGCAAACTCAATGGGGAAATAACACTCATTAGTCACCCAGGACACATACCATAATATCTTATCCTCCATTCCAGCACAATGGAAAGCATAAAAATCGGTATGCATCATAAAATCTCATCCTAGGGGCATTTCGTTAATTTTCCTTAACATATAAAATATTTTCATCCAAATAGTCCTTCTAGAGTCCTAGGGGCATTTCGTTAATTTTCCTTAACATATAAAATATTTTCATCCAAATAGTCCTTCTAGAGTTCTAAACATGCATATTCTAACACCTAAGGAAAGATATACTCCCATGCTATTATGTTCTTACACAAGCATTACTTGAGAAAAGCGAGAATGATTATTTATATGGATGACGTATGCCTTGTTGAGCTAACTTTTTCTTGTGTTAGGAGCTTCAAAATTTCTAAAATTTCTCTAGTATAACCTAATTCAAATCATAAAATGGTCCACATCGAAATCTGGGAAAAGCAATCGAATATGGGTTAAAACGGGTAAAAGTTGGAACGATACACAAAAGATTAGCATGGCCGCTGCAGAAGGATAACACACACCAATTGAGAAATGGTTCAATTTTTTTTTTAATCAGAGTGGCGCAGCGGAAGCGTGGTGGGCCCATAACCCACAGGTCCCAGGATTGAAACCCGACTCTGATATCAATTGTTAATGTCCTTAACTTCAAGGATCGGGAGATAACATTTAGTAGTTACTTAGGTTGCTCTACGACTGTTTTTGTACGTGATTAATTTTTGAAGCCCGTAATTACTTATTATTGATGAATATGATGTTTCATGACATTTCCTTAATATGATGACGATTTTTTATACTATTGATTAAGCTTTCTTAATCATTCTCAAATGTCATGGAGGCTTATTGGGTCCTTAGGGGCATCTAGGTGATTTAGTCCTCATCTCGCATTTGTTTATGATGCTTGGGGTTAGCTCCTTGGGGGCTAACTCAATCTCTAGGTGCACTCAAGTCTAGACGTATGATTGCTACTCATAATCCTTGAGTGCTCGATAGAAATGTACTGACCTAGGTCAACATATAAACCGCTCTAGCTCTAATGCCCTAATTAGCTTAGATCACTCATGCATACTTTGTTAGGAAGATATTTCTATCAATCACATAAAGCACGAAAAACATAATCTACTCATTCATGCATGCCTATTAGGGATATGTTCCTATCAACCAGTAAAGATATCATAATCTAAACATTCAAGCAAACTCAGTGGGGAAATAACACTCATTACTCACCCAGGACACATATCATAATATCTTATCCTCCATTCCAGCACAATGGAAAGCATAAAAATCGGTATGCATCATAAATTCTCATCCTAGGGATATTTCCTTAGTTTTTCTTAACATATAAAATATTTTCATCCAAATAGTCCTTCTAGAGTCCTAAACATGCATATTCTAACACCTAAGGAAAGATACACTCCCATGCTATTATGTTCTTACACAAGTATTACTTGAGAAAAGCGAGAATGACTATTTATATGGATGACGTATGCCTTGTCGAGCAAGCTTTTTCTTGTGTTAGGAGCTTCAAATTTTTTAAAATTTCTCTAGTATAACCTAATTCAAATCATAAAATGGTCCACATCGAAATCAGGGAAGAGGAATCGAATATAGGTTAAAACGGGTGAAAATTGGAACGATACACAGAAGATTAGCATGGCCCCTGCAGAAGAATGACACACACCAATTGAGAAATGGTTCAATTTTTTTTTTAATCAGAGTGGCGCAGCGGAAGCGTGGTGGGCCCATAACCCACAAGTCCCAGGATCGAAACCTGGCTCTCATATTGGTCCTTAATATCCTTGACTTCAAGGAACACGGGAGCTTACATTTTGTTACTTAGGCAGCTCTACCACTATTTCTGTACGTGATGATGACGACTTTTATTATTGATGAATATGATGTTTCATGACATTTCCTTAATATGATGAAGATTTTTTATACTATTGATTAAGCTTTCTTAATCATTCTCAAATGTCATGGAGGCTTATTGGGTCCTTAGGGGCATCTAGGTGATTTAGTCCTCATCTCGCATTTGTAAATGTCATGGAGGCTTATTGGGTCCTTAGGGGCATCTAGGTGATTTAGTCCTCATCTCGCATTTGTATATGATGCTTGGGGTTAGCTCCTTGGGGGCTAACTCAATCTCTAGGTGCACTCAAGTCTAGACGTATGATTGCTACTCATAATCCTTGAGTGCTCGATAACTCAATCTCTAGGTGCACTCAAGTCTAGACGTATGATTGCTACTCATAATCCTTGAGTGCTCGATTGAAATGTACTGACCTAGGTCAACATATAAACCGCTCTAGCTCTAATGCCCTAATTAGCTTAAATCACTCATGCATACTTTGTTAGGAAGATATTTCTATCAATCACCTAAAGCACGAAAAACATAATCAGGTCCTTAATATCCTTGACTTCAAGGAACACGGGAGCTTACATTTTGTTACTTAGGCAGCTCTACCACTGTTTCTGTACGTGATGATGACGACTTTTATTATTGATGAATATGATGTTTCATGACATTTCCTTAATATGATGACGATTTTTTATACTATTGATTAAGCTTTCTTAATCATTCTCAAATGTCATGGAGGCTTATTGGGTCCTTAGGGGCATCTAGGTGATTTAGTCCTCATCTCGCATTTGTTTATGATGCTTGGGGTTAGCTCCTTGGGGGCTAACTCAATCTCTAGGTGCACTCAAGTCTAGACGTATGATTGCTACTCATAATCCTTGAGTGCTCGATAGAAATGTACTGACCTAGGTCAACATATAAACCGCTCTAGCTCTAATGCCCTAATTAGCTTAGATCACTCATGCATACTTTGTTAGGAAGATATTTCTATCAATCACCTAAAGCACGAAAAACATAATCTACTCATTCATGCATGCCTATTAGGGATATGTTCCTATCAACCAGTAAAGATATCAGAATCTAAACATTCAAGCAAACTCAGTGGAGAAATAACACTCATTACTCACCCAGGACACATATCATAATATCTTATCCTCCATTCCAGCACAATGGAAAGCATAAAAATCGGTATGCATCATAAATTCTCATCCTAGGGATATTTCCTTAATTTTTCTTAACATATAAAATATTTTCATCCAAATAGTCCTTCTAGAGTCCTAAATATGCATATTCTAACACCTAACGAAAGATATACTCCCATGTTATTATGTTCTTACACAAGCATTACTTGAGAAAAGCGAGAATGACTATTTATATGGATGACGTATGCCTTGTCGAGCAAGCTTTTTCTTGTGTTAGGAGCTTCAAATTTTCTAAAATTTCTCTAGTATAACCTAATTCAAATCATAAAATGGTCCACATTGAAATCAGGGAAGAGTAATCGAATATAGGTTAAAACGGGTAAAAATTTGAACGATACACAGAAGATTAGCATGGCCCCTGCAGAAGAGTGACACACACCAATTTAGAAATGGTTCAATTTTTTTCATAAATCAGAGTGGCGCAGCGGAAGCGTGGTGGGCCCATAACGCATAGGTCCCATGATTTAAACTAGGCTTTGATATGATACACAACCCCAAGACATGATTTTGAAAGTTATGATATAAAATTATATGGTATGAAGGAAAATAGGAAGAGGGTTGTTTTGGACCTCATGAATTATTGTATGTTACAAGCATGGGGCTTATGATGAACCTTATGAAAGGGAAAATGATCATTATGTGAAACATGATGTTAAGATGGTTGCTACTACTTTCTGGTTTCCGACAACAACACCAGAGAATGCTAGTCTGACTAGAAGGGACACAGAAGGTGTGTAATAATTCTGAATATGACTTAAAATGATAGGTGTTATTCATGTTGCATGTTTTAACTACTCATCCAACGATCCCATTAGGATAGTCACCTAAGGGAATATGACTTAAAATGACATGTTCCATTCATGTTTGTATATCCCATTAGGATAGTCACCTAAGGGAAACCTAAAATGTCAGGTCCCATTCATGTTCCCATTCACCATTACAATATTCACCTAAGGGAAACTTAAAATAACAAGTCCCATTCATGTTTGTATATCCCATTAGGATAGTCACCTAAGGGAATACGACTTAAAATGATAGGTCCCATTCATGTTTGTATGTCTTTTCATTTTCTAGCTCCAATAGCTGGGTCACTTACTGAGTATAAAATACTTAAGCCACATGCTACTTCTATATTTCATGTAAAGTTTGTATGTCTTTTGTATTGTTTTAAAGACATTTTCTTAAACATGTAAGCCCTTAACGTTGTTTTATGGAGATGATTTAATTGATTATTTCCGCATAAGAAGTTATATTATATATACGGTAGCGACTTTAAGTTAGTAGAAATCTATAGTCCTTACATTTCTCCCCTCAATTCTTTCATGAAACTTAAAAGATTGAGTCTCAAGAAAGAAATAGGGGACAATATCTCACCTTTTCTTGGACTGTATCCTAAATTATCAGCTTCCAAACTTGGTGGAATACTCAATTTTAGGGTTTATTGTTGCAAATTAAGGCCAAAATTTTTTCCACAAGAATTCTTCCTTATATTCCCCTCAAACTAAATGAATTAATTTAAGATGACAACTCTGGCTACTATTGAATTCAAACTTTTGGTTTGCATCTGAACCTAAAATGTAGAGTTGATCCTCCTAGGCAGCGATCTCAACGAATTATCCCTCAATTCCTTCATCAGATATGCTTTATTTAGTTCCCTAAGTCTAACGAAACCTCAATTTTAAATAAAATGGGCTAGAAATAAGAGTTTGAGTTTTGCCCCCAAAACTTGCATGATATTATATTTCTCTAATTGGGAACACTCTTGGAGTTATTGTCAAAATTTAGTGAAAGTTAGTTTGAATTAGTTAAGATATTCATATTTATAATCATAATCAGTTAATATTTGGAGAATACATTAACTATATAATATATCTGAGATTCAGTTAATACAAGATATTCATATTTAGTTAATATTTGGAGAATATATTAGTTATAGAATATATCTTAAATTTAGTTAATATTTTTCTGTTTAGATTTGATTAGTAGTATATTTTATTTTATTGTCAAGATTGAGATAGTTTATATTTTCCTTAGTTGTAGGTATTAGTTGGTATCTTGTATTGATTTGAACGTTGTGAATATTAATAAAGATTCAACCTTCGATTCAAATTCTATTTCTTATTCCTTAATCTTATTCTTTCATTGACTAATAATATTTTCATATCTATTCACCCTTTTAAGTGGTAGATATTGCGTTAGTTGGTATCAGAGCCAAGTTGGTACGGTTTGATATTATTACTAAACGAGATGAATGGGGGAAGTGCTTCTATGGGTATAGCTATGGAAAAGCTTGTTTGCAATAACTATAGTTATTGGAAGTTATGTATGGAAGCTTATCTACAGGGGGAAAATTTGTGGGATTTAATGGAAGGTGATGACACAAAAATTCCAGCAAATACTCCACGAAATGTAGAATTACGTTGACAATGGAATATCAAATGCGAAAAATAGATACTCCACAGAATGCAAAATTACGTCGACAATGGAAGATCAAATTCGGAAAAGCCTTATTTATCTTGCAAACTTTGATTAGCAAGGAGTATATTGATCACGTTTGTGATTAAAAGTCACCAAAGCAAGTATGGGAAACACTTCAAAAGTTGTTCACTAAAAAAAAAATACCGCTTGACTGCAATTTCTAGAGAATGAACTAGATATGGTAACTCAAGGTTTATGAATATTTTTTTAAAGTGAAAAATCTGTGTTCTGAAATTTCAAAATTAGATGCTAAGGAGCCAATGGATGGTGCTCGATTACGGCGTCATCTTATTCGTGGATTACGAAAAGATTTTATGCCCTTTATTCCCTCAATACAAGGGTGGGCAAATCAGCCTACATTAATTGAGCTGGTGAATCTTCTTTCCAATCAGGAAGCTTTGATTAAGCAAATGACTAACAGCAACGAGTTTTCCCCAAAGTCATAAGATGTGTTGTATGTCAAAGATCAAAGGAGACGAATTTTCATTCAAAGCCTTCTTCAAGCAATGAGAATCAATTCAGGAGTGAGGAGTTGTCAAAGAAACCATTTAAAGCTTGTTACAAGTGTGGAAAACCTGGCCATTTTAAGCGAGATTGTCAGGTGGAAGTAGTGTGTGATCGTTGCGGAAAGCCAGGCCATATTAAGCCAAATTACCAAGTCAAAATGCAGGAATTAGAAGCAAATGTTGTACATGAAAGTAAAAATTCTTCCGATCCAATTTGGGAATATTGTTTAACCTTTGAGGTTCTTGACCAGCCAACAAACGTGACTTCAGCTGTACATCAAGATGATGTCTCTACAGATGCTCATGCCTTTATAGACTACAATGAAGAATGGATTCTCGATTCTGGTTGTTCTCATCATGCAACTGGAAACAAAACGCTTGTATCAGATGTTTGTCCACATTGTCAAAAGAAGAGTAAAGGGCCCAACAAAGTGGCTGAATTAGAATCACGACTTTCTCAACTCTAGGAGAAACTGAAGAAAACAAGTGATCAACTAAGTGCATCTGAATCACACAAAAAGCAAGCCAAATAGAAAGCAGAAGAAGCAAAGAAACAACTATCAGATATATCTGAAAAGCTTGAAGAATCCCAACAGCAGGTGTTTGAGCTCTTCGCTTCTGAGGAAGATCGTGTTCAAGAACTGCACAAACTTTCTCAAGATCGCAATCGAGCATGGAAGTCCAAACTCGAAGCTGTTCAAAAGCAGCACGCAATGAATATTGCTGCATTGGCCTCTGCCATAAATGAAGTTCAAAGGCTCAAGGTCCAGCTGAACATGGTGTCTAAATCCAACCAAACCCGAAGTAACCTCACTAAGTCTATGGAAAAGCTTCAATCAGATGGAATCAAAGTTGTTGAAGCCTACAACTCTTTGTCACCAGAATTGGAGGATTCAAAAGATCGGAATTCAGGGAGGGACGACTTTGATTTTTATGGAGGGAAGGGAAGATGCCAGAAAGGTTTAAATTTCGGTCGTGTTGGTGGTGGATTTAGGAATTATGGCTCGAATGGTTCGTATGAGAGGAGTAACAGGTATTCAAATGGGGATGATTCATCTAACTCAAAGTGGGGTTTGTCAAGGGTCTTTGATGAAAATAGGAGGAAGAAAGATGAAGGTAATTCTGGCAGCGGCGGTGGTGGCAGTCGACCAAAGCTTAATCTGCAGCCACATACGCTGCCGGTGAATGATGTGAAGTCATCGAAGATATCAGGGACGACGCCGAGGTCCAAGAGTTCGAACCCATTTGGAATGGTGAGGCCGAGGGAAGAGGTTCTAGCTGAGAAAGGACATGATTGGAAAAAACTTGACAAGGAGTTAGAGTCGAAAATTATGAAAATGTCAGGGGAGATGACTGAAAAATCCAACGCCATTAGGAAAAAGAGCTTTGGCAATGGAATTGGTCAGGCTGCTGAGGACAAAACAGAGAGGAGCTGGAGGAAGCCGAGTTTCAATAACTCTGGACCCGTGGGACGGGGTGCTGAACTTGATAAAAATCCTAGTGGTTTTGTGGATGCTAATTGGGCTGGTGACGCGAACGATAGATGCTCCATAAGAGGTTTTTGTTTTATAGCAGGCTCTGTTGCAATTTCATGGTGCAGTAAAAAGCAAAGTATCGTTGCTTTGTCATGTTGTGAAGCAGAATATGTAGCTGCTACAATGGCTACTAGGATTTTTGTGGTTGATCAGGAGGCTTATTCAAGAAATGGTGACTACTCATTATCATTTTGTTTGAGAGAATGCTAACGCGGGATGTTGAATTGCAGAAAATACAGACTAATGAGCATGTTGCGGACATATTTACTAAGTCACTTGCGAAAGTGAAGTTTGAAGTTTTTCGTAAAGGCTCTCAGAGTTATTGAGAAAATAAGCTTGCAATAAAGGAGGCTGTCAAAATTTAATGCAAACTTATTGTTAGTTTGAATTAGTCAAAATATTGATAATCCGTTAATATTTGGAGAATATATTAGGTATAGAATATATCTTAGATTCAATGAATATTTTTATCTTTAGATTTGATTAGTAGTATATTTTATTTTATTGTCAAAATTTAAATAGTTTATATTTTTCTTGTTTGTAGGTATTAGTTGGTATCTTGTATCTATTAGGTTGTGAATATTAATAATGAAGATTGAACCTTCGATCCCAATTCTATTTCTTATTCTTAAATCTGTATTCTTTGGCTGAGTAATAATATTTTCATATCTATTCACACTCTTGAGTGGTAGATATTGCGTTAGCTATTACCCTTTCAGGTCTTCTATGGAAATGTTTCTTGGAGGTGCAGAAACCGATTGGGATAGGTCTCACGCGACGAATTCGCGTGTAAAATCGAATTGAATTTTTTAACCTCCTCCGGATTACTTCAATGGCGGCCCAAATTTGGGAAATAGATTTGGGGCATTTTGTCCCTTCTTTCCTTCACCAAAATTGTGGTTAATCTTATTTAGAAAGAAGAGAAACAAGTTTGGAGGGAAATTATTGACTATAGCTCTCGAATTTGGAAGGAACATGAGAACTCAAAACCTAAAAAATGAAAAAGCTTATAACTCGTGATTGAAGGCTCGATGTTGCTTGCTTCTTGCTCCAAATGAACGCACATGGCTCATGACTTAAGAGAAATGATCCACCGCCTTTGAAACGTTTAGAACCACCATGATTTTGTAGTTGATCCTTTTGGATTTTTTCGCTAGAAAATCCTGTGCCGATCATAGCTTTGTCAAATTTCGTTATGATTTGATGATTTGTGAATTACTAGATCATATCCAATTTAGAGAGAGATCCAACGGCTAGATTTCAAGAGACTGTGGATTATGTGCATAAGGGTACTATGGAGGATCTAATTTGGTTAGCAATGACAATTTGGTGATTCTTTTAAACTTTATAAATAAGGTAATTTATCACTTTCCGAAAATTTTAATATTATTTTTTTCGAATTAATCCAAATTTTTTTTATAAAATTGGTTACCTCTTGTTAGTCATCTTGTTGAGTATCTTGAAGTTCATATCCATAAAGAAATAAAATTTGGAGAAATTTTGGATCGACTCTTCTTTACACGTTAAATCCTTTCTCGAGGGAAGTGTATCATGTGCTATCATGTGAGTGGGGTGACGTATACTTTCGTAACATAGACACATAAAATATATTGTGTACGGGGGAGTGCGAGTCTACAAGCCACTAGTCCTATTCTTTCTAGTATCTCAAAAGGATCGAAGAACTTGGGGCTTAGCTTCCCTTTCTTTTCAAAATCTGAACATCCCTCTCATGGATGCTATCTTTAGGAACACATGGTCTCCTACATAGAAATTTAAGTTTTTACGCCTTACATTTGCATAAATATTTTACGAACTAAAATTTTATTTCTATTAGAAACAAAAAGATTTAAAAAAAATTCAAACTTAAATCAAACCAACCCAAAACTATATGGTTGGGTTGGGTGGATTTCAGTTTTTGTGATGTCCCACATTAGTTAGGGAGGAGAACGAAACACCCTTAAGCGTGTGGAAACCTTCCCATAGTAGACGCGTTTTAAAACCTTGAGAGAAAGCTCGTAATGGAAATCGCAAAGAGGACAATATCTACTAGTGGTGAGCTTGCGTCGTTACTGGTAATAGAGCCAGACACCGGGAGATGAACCAGCGAGGAGGTTGTTCCCCGAAGGGGGATAAACACGAGGTGGTGTGCCAGCGAGGACGCTGGGCCCGAAGGGGGGTGGATTGTGACGTTCCACATTGGTTGGAGAGGAGAACAAAACACCCTTTACAACGGTGTGAAAACCTTTCACTAACAGACACGTTTTAAAGTCTTGAGGGGAAACCCATAAAAGTAATATCTGCTACTGGGTCGTTACCGTTTTTAACTTGAGTTGTTCGAGTTAAAAAGAATTAACATCCCAAACAATTGAACTAAGAGCAAAACCGTCTCACCCTTTCCATATATATATATATATATATATATATATAGTAATTTTTAGTACGTTTTCAAGTATTTTATTTTAGTCCTTCTAAATTAGAACCATTATTATTATTGTTAAAATATAGTTTATAATTGTGAGGCTTTAAATACATTTATATATGTTCACTCATGTTTTTAAATAAATAGGATATGTATAGAAGATATTTAAAGTTGAAAACATTATTAAACTATTTTAGAAATTTTAATCAATAAGTGAACCTATTTATAATTGAAAAAACAAAAAAGGTAACTATTGTTTCATGTTTTCTAAAATCTAAAATCTCATCTATAGCCTTGAGTTTAGATTTTATTTTTAGGTGAGTTTGGATGCATAGTGGACCTGTTTTATAAGACCTCCTAAACCGTGTTTGAACTCGCACGCTTGACTCGACCTAATGTCGTGACCTGCTCTCCTCCTCAGCGATTGCATACCTGACTCTACCACTTTGTTCCAATGTTTTTTAGACCTTCCCTTTTTGTTTTTTTTTAATCCTCTTGAAGCCCATTTTAGTATTTCTAAAAGAAATTGAGATGAGTATGGCCACTTTTTGCCCAATTTAAAGAATTCTAAGATAAATTATAGGTTTAATTGTGGGCATTAGGTAAATTAAAACGCTGAACGTGTTCTAATCCGGTGTCGTGAATTCTCACAAGTTGACTTGGATTTCAAAGGATAGATTTGGACTTGCTCCATAGTTAAATTAGCAACTTCGACTTAAGCTACTCAGTTAAGTGGCTCGACTTTTGGCTTTATTGAGCGAATTGTACGTTGTACGATTACACGTGCCTCGTGTCCCTATGTTGTGTTATACCATATTTATAAGGTGTGGTATAATGTGATTATTTCTTGTTATAGAATAGTATGATGCTGATAATATTTTATGCATAAACCTCCATACACCATGTAGTGTAAGCTATATTAAGTATGAAAGATCTGTCAAGACTTTTGTATGCATGATGCATAGGCTCGTTATGTTATAAACCTACATCACTACTTTTTCCATTTATAAAATTAGGCAAAGAATCGAGAGTAATTCAAGGAAAATTTTTGGGTAAGCCTTCTCGATTTTCTTCAAAAATCTTCCTTTATAGAAAATTTCAAAGGCTACTTTTGGTCTGTTTAGACTACTGAGGAAAGAGCTTAATAGCAGGATAGAGTTTTGTCATTCAAGCCCTTATGTTGGAAGTTTTGAATTTGATTGTTTTTTATTCCAAAGAATTAGAATGTAAAATCTATCCCAAAAGTATCTTGAGCTCAAATAAGAATTTTTTCATGAAAAGCTCAAAGAATAATAAGCAAAGGAAGACCCTCAGTTTCTTTAGGCAAGTTTGGGCCTAAATTTGTAAACATTGAAAAATTACTCCTCCACAATGAATTTCATCATTTAAAACAAATTTGTTAAACTTTGTGGTAAGAAGAGGAGCAACTTTGGTGAAGAACCCAAAGGCCAACGATGAATTTGTAAGTTTTGAAATCCACAACTTAAACCACGAAATTCGTTCTCCGTCATTCGAGTCATAACATTGATCTTATTTCATTAGCTTTAGGGCAAGTTAAGGAACAAATTAGTGAAGAAGTGAAAAAAATAGCTTTAGGGCAAGTTAAGGAACAAACCAGTGAAGAAGTTGTGAAAAAAAATAAGCAATGTATGGCCCTCATCCAAGAACAAATTGAAGTTGAAAATCTAGGCAAGTTCATTCCCAGGTACCTTATTTTAACCTCTTATATCTAGCTAGTTAATAAGCCAAATGAATTGAAATCAGTCCTATACAATTCATGTTGTGTAGAACTACACGATTCGTGAAGAAATCGAGTAGACGCTCACTGATCAAGAGAAAAATCATGATTTTTAGAGGATACAAAGTTGAGATTCTTATGTGCTTCTGATGTGACAGTTTTTAAGCTTGTCATATCATCCTCTTTAGGTTTTTTACCTACTAAGTAATAAATAGATTAGTTTGACCATTTTTATACCACGTTCACATTAAGTTTTGATTTGATGTTGGAGAAAATAAACTCAATTTGGTACCTACCCAAGAAAATTAAGTAGAAAATTAAGTAGAAAATTAAGTAGAAAATTAAGTAGAAAATTACTTACAGAATGTAGCAAAAAGTGATCACGAACACGACCGAACAAGTAAACCACTATATAAACAAACCTTTACTCACATTTTTGAATTACTTTTAGATCATTTCTCAAAAAAAATATTTATTTTTCTATTACATAGGCACTATTTGCCACTTACTCAAGAAGTTGGAAGAAGTTTCAACCTTGGGAAAGTCTGAATAGAGTACCCAAATACAACCAAATTAGTAAGTAACTAATTCGAGAAAGTTTAAAAAAATACTTTAGGGGTCGATTAGAACCTTTGGCAAATGATTAACATTCATATTTAGAAGCCTAATTGACTGCATTATGAAAGATAAGCCTCGAAAATCTAAGACTTTACCATTTAGCACAATATTCATTTATACAGTATTCGCTTGAATGAATTGTGAATACAATAGTTTTATTATCCCACAAGTACTCAACCATACTTTATTGATTTATTTTTCTTTACTTGAGGGGGATGGTCATGAGCTATTGTCTTACGATAAGTTGATCTTAAAACCTAGCTATTGAGTCACACAAACTTTTTAGGATGATTAGGTACCTTATAGGAACGTTTGGGCATAACCCCTATTCATAAATTAATCAACATGGGTTAGGGTTTACTTGGTACATAGGAATTAGTTATCACCCATAAGGGACTCCAAGAGTCATAGAAGATACACTATTAAGGTAGCTCTCGTTATGCGTAGTGGGGAACCATGGTCTTACACTTTTCTAGCCCATGGAGCCTATATGAGTAGATAGTCTAGTGTTCTAGCCAATAGAAGCAATGAACAGTAGTTACTATTCTAACTTGAGGAGGGTGCAAGAATAGGTAATTTATTTATTTAGCATAAAAAGGCGAAGTCATAGGTACTTGTTGCTTGGTGTCACAATCAATGATACGATTGTGAGGCGAGAAAGTTATCGAGGATGATGACTAAGTTAAATGGGTAAGAGTTCACAACCACACTCAGAGAAAATAAGTTGTGACCCCCACACGCAAGACAGTCAAGGGGCGGCCCTCAAGTAGCGCCCATCCGACCATGGTTGGGCCAAGATTGAGAAGTATCATGATGCAACCGAGGAGGATAGTCCATCATCCAACACACCAAGAGTATGCATTGAAGTTAAGTCGAGGCTTACACAAGATTCGAGAGATCAACGTGACATGAGTGTCAAAGATAAGCTCGAAGAGGGTTAGGTTCGCCCGACAAGAAATTGGTCCAAGAGGTGTGTGAACCAACTTGTGGGTCCATACGCGCACGTGTACACCGAGTGTAGGGAAATTAGGTACGCATCCAAATTGCCCGGTTAGAATAGCCACTGTATGAAAATAAACAATTATGATAGGTCCCACTCATGAAACTATACGTGATTGCATTCAACTCAAATAGGGGTCACCTACTCAGTATTTCTTAAAATACTCAAGCGATGTGCTACTTCCATTTTAGGTAAAGGCAAGGCACCCCTGTACAGCTCGACCCTCAAGTAAAGACTATAACACATGCATAGAATAGTTGTATTTAAATTCCTAGATCATAGGTTAGTATAGGGAATTTTTCAATTTTAATTTTCACTTTTTTTTTTTTTTT
>NW_019272019.1:319794-447099 GCF_002738345.1 Cucurbita maxima
TTTGTTTTTTTTTTTTTTTTTTTTTTTTTTTTTTTTTTTGCAAATCGTGACCCCTCCCTTTTTCTCCTTTCATTTTTTTCAATTATCCATTAATAAACAAGTGATGCCCCTTCAAAACTCTCTTGGGTGAGAATAATTTCGTGAAGTTTATCCTTCATATATCGAATAGTTATGCTTCTAATATGTAGTTCAAGGCTGTGTTCTCAAAAGATGACTTCATTGATAAAAAAAAAAATTCCTCCGATTCAAAAACTCTTATGAGTTCTTACCATTCTGCTTGTTATTTAATGCAATTATTCCAGTTGTTGTCTTGTTCTTGTTGTTGTTTCCAACTATTTGTTGGTTGTTTCCAACTATTTGTTGGATTTTTTGTCAATTTATAAATTGCTGAGCATTCTCCTTCCTTGAATTCTTCTTACTTCCTCTTATTAGTGAGCACATCGTTCAAGAATTTCACATAATGTGGCATTTGCTTCAAAGCTTCCATTAGTGGGATGTTTATATGAATTTCCTTCCCAATATCCATGAACATATCAAAATGGACTTCCTCTTACAAGTATTTTTTGAAACATACTCCATATGGTTAATTACATGTTCGAGTGTGTTTGGGATCACTATTCATGGTCTTTCCGAAACTAAATTTTTTTCAAATTGCTTGAATATATGCCAGATTGAGTCTAGTTTGGTAAAACTCAAATATTATTGTGAGAGCCAAACTAAATAGGTGAACCGACCCAAATAGTAAGCAAAGGTCGTTCCATGTAGCCATTTACCTGTTTGATCGTGTTAGAGTTCACTTTTCACATCCTCTCCGGAGCTGTTTTCCTCAAATTTCTTGAGAATATCCAGAGTTGAATGTACTTTCTATAATATTAAAAATTATTGTAAGACCGGTATAAAAAGGGATGAATCGATCTGAACAATGTACAAATATAAGAAAAGGCAATAGAATGATGTGGTATATTCCTACATTGCCACATCACTCATCTTCTACATATTGTCTTTACGATACACGCGACAAAGACCGCTTCCTACCTCTGGAACTCGTTCGTTCTCTAGCGAATCTTTGATTGTCTCTAAGACCTGAGTACGATTGATCATTGGAGACTCATTTTAATTCATATGGTTCAAAAACCACAAAAATATGTTGAGTCAAAGTAGGTTGCTCGGTATTGGCTTACCTAGAAAATCAAGACAAGTTGCCCTCAATTCGGACGATTGAGAGCTTATCTCCTCTCAACTTCTTCAGCGACTAAGTTCCTTAATTTGTCCTAAAGCTAGTGGTATAAGACCCATATCATGACTCAACCGATGGAGAACGAATTTTGTGGATAAAGTTCTAAAGTTCCAAAATTTGATACTCACCGAAAGTCAACATTTTGGTTCTTCGGTTCTAGTGACTTTTAGCTTATGGTTTCTTTAGTAAATATGTTTCTTTTCTTGCCACAAAGAAATGCAAATAAGTTTTTAGGGATGAGATTCATCGTGGAGAGGGAATTTCTCAATTTTTAGAAACTTAAGTCGAGCCTTCCTCTGGTTATTTTTCTTCAAGCTCTTCATAAAATTCTTTCTATTTGAGCTCAATAAACTTTTGGAATATATTAGACATGCTAATTTTTACGAAATCAAAACCGCTTAAATTCTAGATTTCTTATTAATGGAGCACAATTGGCGTTTTGTAGATCACTTTCTTATGAACTTAAAGAGACCAAAATCTCGAAGAGATCTGTAGAGGAAGAATTTTTTTTAAAAAAAAAAGTGAATAAACATACCCATAATCTAACTTTCGATAAATCTGGTTACTTTCGACTTTTTAAAAATCGGTCAAAGTAGTGAGGTAGGGTTGTGCTCTTTCAAGCAAGAATAATTTGAGCAATCTAGGTTTTATTGGAGGTGGTGTTGAGGATGTGAGGGTAAACATGTAAATTAAATCATTTTCCTTACCATTTATGTGTTCTCAAATTTGAATTCAACCAATGAGAGTCTTCCACTTGTCAAA
This sequence comes from Cucurbita maxima, assembly GCF_002738345.1. Taxonomy (NCBI): domain Eukaryota; kingdom Viridiplantae; phylum Streptophyta; class Magnoliopsida; order Cucurbitales; family Cucurbitaceae; genus Cucurbita; species Cucurbita maxima. Next base: position 321,794 of record NW_019272019.1, read on the forward strand.
CATCCCATGGTTGATAATTTTTGTAATTATCCCAAACTTTTTCTTTAGTTATTAATTATTAATTTGGTAATTATCTCAAAAAAATTATCGTTTTATACCAAAAATATCAATTTGTCATCTTGTGAGCTAGCTTCCAAATAAGCCAGCATCGAGGGGCTTAATTTCCAATTTGGTTAACTATGGGCCATTTTTACAATTTCCCACTTTGTAGGGCTATCTTTATTAATTTGGTTTATTATAAGGGCATTGTTCGCAAATTGGATTTCGCGTGGGTTAAATTTTTTATTTCACTCTTTTAGAATTATTTTTCCAAAAATAACCTTCTAGGGCCTTTTACTATCTTTACATAATTATTCCTAGGCTCTGTTTTTTTTTTTTTTTTTTGGGTAAAATGATTGCATAATATTTGTTTAAATATGAATCTACTAGGTGGACTCATATATGTACTGTTAGGTCGGACTACAGACTAGCACTCACTTATGCGGCTGGAAACCAATAGCAAAAAAAAAAAAGTGTGTATAGTATCTTGCTCTATGCATCCATACAGAACACGTACTAGAGAAGAATCTTGTGCTCGTGACATACAGCATACAACACACTTTGAGGGTTTGACGTGCCACCCTCAATTACAAATTTACGCCGGTGCGACCCTATTCAGGAGGCTTGACGCCGTGTTCACATTCACTAGGGGCACTCATCATAAGTCAACTACATGCGTAGTCCCAAGTCCGTTTTCATGATCGGTTTATAGAATTGCGGTCTTAGTCTTTATCCCATTCCTACACTTAATTGGAGCACTCACCCTAAGCCATCTACCTGTGTAACCCCAAATCTTTTCCAAGGCTAGTTTAGGAAATCGTAACTTCTTCCTTACCCGTTTGTACACTCAATAGAAGTTCTCATCTCGAGCTAACTACCCATGTAATCTCAAGTCCTTCTTCAAGATCAATTTACATGATTGCAACATCAGCCTTGACTCGACCCTACACTCAATAATAACTCATGTAACTTTGGGGTTCTGATGATATTTTTCATACTATTGTTAAGCTTTCTTAATCATTATTAGATGTCATGGAGGGTTATTAGGTCCTTTGGGGCATCTAGGTGATTTATTCCTCATCTTGCATTTTTTAGGATGCTTGGGGTTAGCTCCTCGGGGCTAGTTCAATCTCTGGGTGCACCCAAGTCTTGACATATGATCGATACTCATAATCCTAGAGTGCTCGATCTATTAGAAATGTACTGGCCTAGGTCAATATGTAAACCGCTCTAGCTCTAGTGCCATAATCTTAGCTTGTTCCACTCATGCATACTTTGTTAGGGAGATATTTCTATCAATCACCTACAGCACGAAAACACATAATCTACTCATTAATGCATGCTTAATAGACAAATATTCATATCAACCAGCAAGGAAATCATAATCTAAACATTCAAACAAACTCAATGGGGAAATAACACCCATTAGTCACGCATACCACATCCTAGGGGCATTTTATTAATTTTCCTAGGGGCATTTCGATAATTTTCCTTAACATACATAGCATTTTCATCCAAATAGCCCTTTTAGAGTCCTAAACATGCATAATCTACCATTTAAGGCAAGATATGCTCGCATGCTAGTATGTCCTTGTGTTAGGAGCTTCAAATTTTCTAAAATTTCTCTAGTATAACCTAATTCAAATCATAATGAGGTTAACAACGAAATCGGAGAAGAACAATCGAATATAGGTCAAAACATGTAAAAATTGGAACGATACAGAGGTGATTAGCATGACCCCTGCAAAAGGATGACACATACATATTGAGAAATGGTTAATTTTTTTTTATAAATCAGAGTGGCATAGCTAAAGCGTGGTGGGCCCATAACCCACAGATCCCAGGATCGAAACTTGGCTCTGATATCAATTGTTAATGTCCATTAACTTTAATGATCGAGAGATAACATTTAGTTACTTAGGTAGCTCTACCACTGCTTCTGTATGAGATTAATGTTTGATGCCCTTAATGACTTAGTATTGATGAATATGATATTTCATGACATTTCCTTGATGATTTTTTATAATATTGATTAAGCTTTCTTAAAATATTGATTAAGCTTTCTTAATCATTCTTAAATGTCATGGAGGCTTGTTGAGTTAGCCCCCAAGGAGCTAACCCCAAGCATCATAAAAAAATGTACTGACCTAGGTCAACGGTGCACTCAAGTCTAGACATATGATTGCTACTCATAATCCTTGAGTGCTCGATAGAAATGTACTGACCTAGGTCAACATATAAACCGCTCTAGCTCTAATGCCCTAATTAGCTTAGATCACTCATGCATACTTTGTTAGGAAGATATTTCTATCAATCACCTAAAGCACGAAAAACATAATCTACTCATTCATGCATTTTTATTAGGGATATGTTCCTATCAACCAGTAAGGAAATCATAATCTAAACATTCAAGCAAACGCAATGGGGAAATAACACTCATTAGTCACCCAGGACACATATCATAATATCTTATCCTCCATTCCAGCACAATGTAAAGCATAAAAATTGGTATGCATCATAAATTCTCATCCTAGGGATATTTCCTTAATTTTTCTTAACATATAAAATATTTTCATCCAAATAGTTCTTCTAGAGTCCTAAACATGCATATTCTAACACCTAAGGAAAGATATACTCCCATGCTATTATGTTCTTACACAAGCATTACTTGAGAAAAGCGAGAATGACTAATTATATGGATGACGTATGCCTTTTTGAGCAAGCTTTTTCTTATGTTAGGAGCTTCAAATTTTCTAAAATTTCTCTAGTATAACCTAATTCAAATCATAAGAAGGTCCACATCGAAATCAGGGAAAAACAATCGAATATAGGTTAAAACGGGTAAAAATTGGAACGATACAGAGAAGATTAGCATGGTCCTTGTGGAAGGATGACACACACAAATCGAAAAATTGTCCAATTTTTTTATAAATCAGAGTGGCGGAGCGGAAGCGTAGTGGGCCCATAATCCATAGGTCCCAAGATTAAAACTTGGCTTTGATATGATACACAACCCCAAGACATGATTTTGAAAGTTATGATATAAAATCATATGGTATGAAGGAAAATAGGAAGAGAGGTTGTTTTGGACCTCATGAATTATTGTATGTTACAAACATGGGGCTTATGATGAACCCTATGAAAGGGAATATGATCATTATGTTTAACATGATGTTAAGATGGTTGCTACTACTTTCGGGTTTCCGACAACAACACTAGAGAATGCTAGCCCGACTAGAAGGGACCCAGAAGGTGTGTAATAATTCTGAATACGACTTAAAATGATAGGTCTTATTCATGTTGCATGTTTTAACTACTCATCCAACGATCCCATTAGGACAGTCACCTAAGGAAATATGACTTAAAATGACATGTTCCATTCATGTTTGTATATCCCATTAGGATAGTCACCTAAGGGAAACCTAAAATGTCAGGTCCCATTCATGTTCCCATTCACCATTACAATATTCACCTAAGGGAAACTTAAAATAACAAGTCCCATTCATGTTTGTATATCCCATTAGGATAGTCACCTAAGGGAATACGACTTAAAATGATAGGTCCCATTCATGTTTGTATGTCTTTTCATTTTCTAGCTCCAATAGTGGGGTCACTTACTGAGTATATAATACTCAAGCCACATGCTACTTCTATATTTCAGGTAAAGTTTGTATGTCTTTTGTATTGTTTTAAAGACATTTTCTTAAACATGTATGCCCATAATGTTGTTTTATGGAGTTGATTTAATTGATTATTTCCGCATAAGAAGTTACATTATATATACTGTAGCGACTTTAAGTTTTTAGAAATCTAGGGTTCTTACATTTCTCCCCTCAATTCTTTCATGAAACTTAAAAGATGGAGTCTCAAGAAATAGTTCGGGGGCGATATCTTACCTTTTCGTGGACTGTATCCTAAATTATCAGCTTCCAAACTTGGTGGAATACTCAATTTTGGGGTTTATTGAGTACGATTATTGTTGCATATTAAGGCCACGATTTTTTTCACAAGAATTCTTTCTTATATTCCCCTCAAACTAGATGAATTAATTTAGGATGACAACTATGGCTACTATTGGATTCAAACTTTCGGTTTGCATTTGAACCAAAAATGTAGAGTTTGATCCTCCTAGGTAGCTTGATCTCAAACGAAGTACCCCTCAATTCCTTCATCAGATATGCTTTATTTAGTTCCCTAAGTCTAACGAAAACCTCAATTTTAAATAAAATGGGCTAGAAATAAGAGTTAGAGTTTTGCCCCCAAAACTTGCATGATATTATATTCCTCTAATTGGGAACACTCTTGTAACTATTGTCAAAATTTAGTGAAAGTTAGTTTGAATTAGTTAAGATATTCATATTCATAATCATAATCAATTAATATTTGAAGAATACATTAGTTATAGAATATATTTGAGATTCAGTTAATACAAGTTATTCATATTTCGTTAATATTTAGATAATATATTAGTTATAGAATATATTTAGATTCAGTTAATATTTTTCTCTTTGGATTTGATTAGTAGTATATTTTATTTATGGTCAAGATTGAGATAGTTTATATTTTCCTTATTTGTAGGTATTAGTTCCTATCTTGTATTTATTTGAACCTTGTGAATATTAATAAAGCTTGAACCTTCAATTCGAATTCTATTTCTTATTCCTAAATCTTATTCTTTCATTGACTAATAATATTTTCATATCTATTCACCCTTTTGAGTGATAGATATTGCGCGTAAGTTGGTATCGGAGTCAAGTTGGTACGGTTTGATATTATTACTAAACCAGATGAATGGGGGAAGTGCTTTTATGGGTATAGCTATGGAAAAGCTTGTTTGCAATAACTATAGTTATTGTAAGTTCTGTATGGAAGCTTATCTACAGGGGGAAGTTTGTGGGATTTAATGGAAGGTGATGACACAGAAATTCCAGCAAATACTCCCCAAAATGTAGAATTACGCTGACAATGGAAGATCAAATGCGAAAAACATATACTCCACAGAATGCAGAATTACGTCGACAATGGAAGATCAAATCCGGAAAAGCCTTATTTACCTTGAAAACTTTGATTATGCGAAAAACATATACTCCACATAATGCAGAATTACGTCGACAATGGAAGATCAAATCCGGAAAAGCCTTATTTACCTTGAAAACTTTGATTAGCAAGGAGTATATTGATCACGTTCTTGATTAAAAGTCACCAAAGCAAGTATGGGAAACACTTCAAAAGTTGTTAACTAAGAAAAATACCACTTCACTACAATTTCTAGAGAATAAACTAGCTATGGTAACTCAAGGTAATTTTTCTGTTGAAGAATATTTTTTTAAAGTGAAAAATCTGTGTTCTGAAATTTCAAAATTAGATGCTAAGGAGCCAGTGAGTGGTGCTCGATTACGGCGTCATCTTATTCGTGGATTACGAAAAGATTTATGCCCTTTATGTTCTCAATACAAGGGTGGGCAAATCAGCCTACAGTAATTGAGCTTGTGAATCTTCTTTCCAATCAGGAAGCTTTGATTAAGCAAATGACTAACAACAACGAGTTTTCCCCAAAGTCATAAGATGTGTTGTATGTCAAAGATCAAAGGAGATAGAATTTTCATTCAAAGCCTTCTTCAAGCAATGAGAATCAATTCAGGAGTGAGGAGTTGTCAAAGAAGCCATTTAAAGCTTGTTACAAGTGTGAAAAACTGGTCATTTTAAACGAGATTGCCAGGTGTAAGTAGTGTGTGATCGTTGCGGAAAGCTAGGCCATATTAAGCCAAATTGCCAAGTCAATACAGGAATTAGAAGCAAATGTTGTACATGAAAGTAAAAATTCTTCCTATCAAATTTGGGAATATTGCTTAACCATTGAGGTTCTTGACCAGCCAACAAACGTGACTTCAGCTGTACATCAAGATGATGTCTCTACAGATGCTCATGCCTTTATAGACTACAGTGAAGAATGGATTCTCGATTCTGGTTGTTCTCATCATGCAACTGGAAACAAAACTCTTCTATCAGATGTTTTTCCACATTGTCAAAAGAAGAGTAAAGGGCCTAACAAAGTGGATGAATTGGAATCACGGCTTTCTCAACTCTAGGAGGAACTGAAGAAAACAAGTGATCAACTAAGTGCATCTGAATCACACAAAAAGAAGCCCAACAGAAAGCAGAAGAAGCAAATAAACAACTATCAGATATGTCTGCAAAGCTTGAAGAATCCCAAGAGCAAGTGATTGAGCTCTCCGCTTCTGAGGAAGATCGTGTTCAAGAACTGCACAAAATTTTTCAAGATCGCAATCGAGCATGGAAGTCCAAACTCAAAGCTGTTCAAAAGCAGCATGCAATGGATGTTGCTGCATTGGCCTCTACCATAAATGAAGTTCAAAGGCTCAAGGTCCAGCTGAACATGGTGTCTAAATCCAACCAAACTCGAAGTAACCTCGCTAAGTCTATGGAAAAGCTTCAATCAGATGGTCAAAGTTGTTGATGCCTACAACTCTTTGTCACCAGAATTGGAGGAATCAAAAGATCGAAATTCAGGGAAGGATGGCTTTGATTTTTATGGAGCGAAGGGAAGATGCCAGAAAGGTTTAAATTTCGGTCGTGTTGGTGGTGGATTTAGGAATTATTGCTCGAATAGTTCGTATGAGAGAAGTAATAGGTATTCGAATGGGGATGATTCATCTCACTTAAATGGGGTTTGTCAAGGGTCTTTGATGAAAATAGGAGGAAGAAAGATGAAGGGTTTTTTGTTCATTGATTACCAAGTCAAAAGGAGATGGATAAAAATAAATCTATCTATTTTATTTATTTATTATAATAAATGCATTGCTTTGGAAGAATGGGCTCTCATTGTTTTCTAAGCTATTTCATAAAATTAGATGCATCAATGAGATTCCTTTATCTTCGCATTACATTAATTTTAAATGTAGTTGGTTCATTCATTCATTTAAGGAAAATATTAAATGATTTCATTGATTTTAAATTTGGTCGATTTTTTAAATAATAATAGTTATTTTTTTTTATTGAGCTATTCTCCTATTAACTTTAAATAATATATATTTTTTTAGTAATTTTTAATACGTTTTCAAATATTTTATTTTAGTTCTTCTAAATTAGAATTATTATTATTATTGTTAAAATATGGTTTATAATTGTGGGGCTTTAAATACATTTATATATGTTCACTCATGTTTTTAAATAAATAGGATATGTATAGAAGATATTTAAAGTTGAAAACATTTTTAAACTATTTTAGAAATTTTAATCAATATGTGAACCTATTTATAATTGAAAAATCTAAAAGCTTATCTATAGCCTTGAGTTTAGATTTTATTTTTAGATGAGTTTGGATGCATAGTGGACCTGTTTTATAAGACCTCCTAAACCGTGTTTGAACCCGCACGCTTCACTCGACCTAATGTCGTGACCTGCTCTCCTCCTCAGCGATTGCTTAGCTCGACTCTACCACTTCGTTCCAATGTTTTTCAAGACCTTCCCTTTTTGTTTTTTTGTTTTTTTTAATCCTCTTGAAGCCCATTTTAGTATTTCTAAAAGAAATTGAGATGAGTATGGCCACTTTTTGCCCAATTTAAAGAATTCTAAGATAAATTATAGGTTTAATTGTGGGCATTAGGTAAATTAAAACGTTGAATGTGTTCTAATCCGGTGTCGTGAATTCTCATAAGTTGACTTGGATTTTAAATGATAGATTTGGACTAGCTCCATAGTTAAATTAGCAACTTCGACTTAAGCTACTCAGTTAAGTGGCTCGACTTTTGGCTTGGTTGAGTAACAAATAATCATTCCCAACCTCCATTGTTATAGCTTTGAAGCCTATAGCTCTAGTACCAGTACCTTTTTGATATTGAATACCTTTTTGACTTTGAGACTACTACTAGTAACGAAGCTCAACCTTACTCAATCAGTCTACGAAAGAAGGGGAGTGGAGATCTTTCTTTAAATCATTCCGAAGTAGCATTTGTTGAATCGAAGTTATTCATTTTATTCGCTACTAGAGCCCGTTTCTTTACTATTACTATTCAAGATGAAGACAGGATTGAATCGAATACGGAAAGGTCATGGAACCCATACGGCACCGGACTGAGGTATGAAATGAAGGACGAATTAAACTCGCTTCGGGCTCAAGCTTAGATAGAAGAGTTCCAATGAGTCCACTAGTCCATCAATGAAAATTTGATAGAAAGCTCAAGCGGAGAAAGTAACAATCCTTTGAATAAGATTGGCTCAAGGGGTCAAAAAAAAAAATAAAAATAAAGAACCTCTCCGACTGTGTCAACCAACCCTACGTTTAGTCTCGTGTCTATAAGATCAACCGATTCGCTCCAGGTAAGATGAACCCAACTATCACTAGATCGAAGCCTAGATGGCATTGATCAGAACACCTTGATGGGATAAGATTGTTGGAACTTTAGAGGGTCTTCGTTTACATAATCAGTCATATAAAAGATAATGAATGAATTTGACTTTTCTCTCCCCAATCAATGGTCGAGCTATTGACATCCGTTAGTAGCGGCCGTTAAAGGAAAGGAATTGGTTCGCTTTTGTTTGTGGAAAGCCCATGCATGAATGAAGTGAGGCTGCTCAACAAGCAGAAGTAAGCACTTCGTTCGGAAACTCAATCAAAAGGCGAAGACCTCATATTTTTATTACCAACCGTGTACATTCTACATACGAGATGCTTCCAAGGTGAGTAACAAATAATCATTCCCAACCTCCATTGTTATAGCTTTGAAGCCTATAGCTCTAGTATCTAAAGAAAGATCTTTCTTTAGATCTATCTTTCTTTAGATCTGTCAAGAATTTTGTATGCATGATGCATAGGCTCGTTATGTTAGTAACCTACATCACTACTTTTCCCCTTTATAAAATTAGGCAAAGAATCGAGAGTAATTCAAGGAAAAATTTTGGGTAAGCCTTCTCGATTTTCTTCAAAAATCTTCCTTTATAGAAAATTTCAAAGGCTACTTTTGGTCTCTTTAGACTACTGAGGAAAGAGAAGAAAGAGCTTAATAGGAGGATAGAGTTTTGTCATTCACCCTTCTGTTAGAAGTTTTAAATTTGGTTGTTTTTTATTTGAAAGAATTAGAATGTAAAATTTATCCCAAAAGTATCTTGAGCATGAAAAGCTCAAATAATAATAAGCAAAGGAAGACCCTAAGTTTCTTTTGGCAAGTTTGGGCCTAAGTTTCTAAACATTGAAAAATTACTCCTCCACAATGAATTTCATCATTTAAAACCAATTTGTTAAACTTTGTGGTAAGGAGAGGAGCAACTTTGGTGAAGAACCCAAAGGCCAACGATGAATTTGTAAGTTTTGAAATCCATAACTTAAACCACGAATTTTGTTCTCTGTCATTCGAGTCATAACATTGATCTTATTTCATTAGCTTTAGGGTAAGTTAAGGAACAAATTAGTGAAGAAGTGAAAAAAAAATAACTTTAGGGCAAGTTAAGGAACAAACCAGTGAAGAAGTTGTGAAAAAAAAAAAAAAAAAGCAATGTATGGTCCTAATCCAAGAACAAATTGAAGTTGAAAATCTAGGCAAGTTCATTCCCAGGTACCTTATTTTAACCTCTTATATCTAGCTCGTTAATAAGACAAATGAATTGAAATCAGTCCTATACAATTCATGCTGTGTAGAACTACATGATTCGTGAAGAAATCGAGTAGACGCTCACTGATCAAGAGAAAAAACATGATTTTTAGAGGATACAAAGTTGAGATTTTTATGTGCTTCTGATGTGCCAGCTTTAGAGCTTGTCATATCATCATCTTTAGGTTATTTACCTACTAAGTAATAAATAGATTAGTTTAACCATTTTTATACCACGTTCACATTAAGTTTTGATTTGATGTTGGAGAAAATAAACTCAATTTGGTACCTAACCAAGAAAATTAAGGAGAAAATAACTTACGGAATGTAGCAAAAAGAGAACACGAACACGACCGAACAAGTAAACCACTATATAGACAAACCTTTACTCACATTTTTGAATTGGTTCAAATACTTTTAGACCATTTCTCAAAAAAAAATTTATTTTTCTAGAACATAGGCACTATTTGCCAATTACTTAAGAAGTTGGAAGGAGTTTCAATCTTGGGAAAAGTCATAAATAGAGCACCCAAATACAACCAAATTAGTAAGTAACTTAAAAAAATACTTTAAGGAATAGATTAGAACCTTAGGAAAATGAATAACATTCATATTTAAAAGCCTAATTGACCGCATTATGAAAGATAAGCCTCGAAAATCTAAAACTTTACCGTTTAGCACAATATTCATTTATACAGTATTCGCTTGCATGAATTGTGAATACAAGTAGTTTTATTATCCCACAAGTACTTAAGTATACTTTATTGATTTATTTTTCTTTACTTGAGTAGGTTGAGTATCTTGCTCATATGTCCCCAATTAGTATTTGGGCGATAGTTGTGTGGCCTAGATCATGAGCTATGACCATTTTAGATCATGAGCTATTGTCTTACGATAAGTTGATCTTAAAACCTAGCTATTGAGTCACACAAACTTTTTGGGATGATTAGGTACCTTATAGGAACGTTTAGGCATAACCCCTATTCATAAATTATTCAACATGGGTTAGGGTTTACTTGGTACATAGGAATTAGTTATCACCCATAAAGGGACTCCAAGAGTCATAGAAGATACACTATTAAGGTAGCTCTGGTTATGCGTAGTGGGGAACCATGGTCTTACACTTTTCTAGCCCATGGAGCCTATATGAGTAGATAGTCTAGTGTTCTGGCCAATAGAAGCAATCAACCGTAGTTACTATTCTAACTTGAGGAGGGTGCAAGAATAGGTAATTTATTTATTTAGCATAAAAAGGTGAAGTCATAGGTAGTTGTTGATTGGTGTCACAATCAATGATAAGATTGTGAGGCGAGAAAGTTATAGAGGATGATGACTAAGTTAAATGGGTAAGAGTTCACAACCACACTCAGAGAAAATACGTTGTGACCCCCACACGCAAGACAGTCAACGGGCGACCCTCAAGTGGCGCCCATCCGACCATAGGAGAGGCAAGATTGAGAAGTATCATGATGCAACCGAGGAGGATGGTCCATCATCCAACACACCAAGAGTATGCATTCAAGTTAAGTTGAGGCATACACAAGATTCGAGAGATCAACGTGACATGAGTGTCAAAGATAAGCTCGAAGAGGGTCAGGTTCGCCCGATCAGAAATCGGTCCAAGAGGTGTGTGAACCGACTGGTGGGTCCATACGCGCACCTATAGACCGTGTGTAGGGAAATTAAGTACACATCCAAATTGCCCGGTTAGAATAGCCACTGTATGAAAATAAACAGTCATGATAGGTCCCACTCATGAAACTATACGTGATTGCATTAAACTCAAATAGGGGTCACCTACTCAGTATTTCTTAAAATACTCAAGCCATGTGCTACTTCCATTTTAGGTAAAGGCAAGGCACCCCTGTACAGCTCGACCCTCAAGTAAAGACTATAACACATGCATAGAATAGTTGTATTTAAATTCCTAGATCATAGGTTAGTATAGGGAATTTTTCAATTTTAATTTTTTTTTTTTTTTTTTTATTACTTTCATTATGTTGCTTTAAAGATGTTTTCAACACGTACGTCCATGACAATGTTTTACGATCATTCTTTCAATGTTTATTTTTGGATAAGAGATGATGATAGCAACTTTAGGTTAGTAGAAAATCTAGGGTCGTCACAAAATCTTTGGATGTCATTTTTAATTGGGAGTCACTATAAACTTGAAAACAATGTATAGGTAAAATATTCTAATCAAATATATATATATATATATATATATATTTTGCAAATCGTGACCCCTCCCTTTTTCTCCTTTCATTTTTTTCAATTATCCATTAATAAAGAAGTGATGCCCCTTTGAAACTCTCTTGGGTGCGAATAATTTCGTGAAGTTTATCCTTCATATATCAAATAGTTATGCTTCTAATATGTAGTTCAAGGTTGTGTTCTCAAAAGCTGGCTTCATTGATATATTTTTTTTTCCTCCGATTCCAGTGATTCAAAAACTCTTATGAGTTCTTACCATTCTGCTTGTTATTTAATGCAATTATTCCAGTTGTTGTCTTGTTCTTGTTGTTTCCAACTATTTGTTGGATTTTCTGTCAATTTATAAATTGCTGAGCATTCTCCTCCCTTTGCTGGACATTTCAGAGTGTCATTGACATAGAATTCTATTTGTTGATCATTCATTCTCAAAATTATAGTTCCATTGTGGACATCTACTAATGTTCTCGTTGTTTTCAAAAATGGTCTTCCTAAGATAATTGGTACATCACGATCCGCTTCATAGTCTAGAACAATAAAATTTGTTGGATATATGAATTTATTCACTTGAATTAAAATGTCTTCAATCTTTGCTTAGGGATAAGTGATGGATCTATTGACTAAGTGGATGGTGACTGTAGTTAGTCTAGCCTCACTATTCCTTAACTTCTTATGAATGGATAGAGGTATTAAGTTGATGTTTGCCCCCAAGTCACATAATGTTCGACCTAACTTTTTTCCTCCAATGGATACAAAAATAACGAATGGGCCCGAGTCTTTTTCCTTTAGTGGGATTTTATTTTTTCGAATTGCACTACACTTTCCATTTAGTGCTATCACCTTGAATTCTTCTTACTTCCTCTTATTAGTGAGCACATCGTTCAAGAATTTCACATAATGTGGCATTTGCTTCAAAGCTTCCATTAGTGGTAAGTTTATATAAATTTCCATTAGAGATTTATCTTTGGAATCTGGGTGTCGCACTGGCTTTTTCGCCAACCAAGTTGCCGTCGCCCTTCTCGCCAAAATTGGCTGCTTCGCCCAATGTGGCGACTCTTTCGGCTTCAACATTGTCTTTGTCCCTTGCTCTAGGTTTCCCCTTCTACTTCTTAGGGTTAGAAATATTCTCACCAGAGCCAAGGCAGCATCGTCGCCAATCCCTCTTCATGGGTTAGACATATTCTCGCCGAAGCCAAGACAGCATCGCCGCTGAGTGGCGATCCCTCTGCAATTTTTTATGGCCAAGAACCGGGTTGTTAGCATCTTCATGAAAAGTGTTTCTCAACCTCTTTGAATTTTTCAGATTCAAGCTTCACGTTCGTTTAAATCCGACGCTTAGCTTGCGGTGGGGTGTTAAGGATATTTAGTAATAAATTATAGTTTACCATATATATTATATTTGATATTTTATTATAAGGAAAATATCTAATATTTGCCTTATTATCATAGGTATCTTTCCATTTATTACTATTTTGATATCCTTGTGGCTACTATTGGATTCAAACTTTCGGTTTGCATTTGAACCTAAAATGTAAAGTTTGATCCTCCTAGGCAGCTTGATCCCAGACGAATTACCCCTCAATTCCTTCATGAGATATGCTTTATTTAGTTCCCTAAGTCTAACGAAAACCTCAATTTTAAATAAAATGGGCTAGAAATAAGAGTTACAGTTTTGCCCCCAAAAACTTGCATGATATTATATTTCTCTAATTGGGAACACTCTTGGAGCTATTGTCAAAATTTAGTGAAAGTTGGTTTGAATTAGTCAAGATATTCATATTCATAATCATAATCAGTTAATATTTGGAGAATACATTAGTTATAGAATATATCTGAGATTTAGTTAATACAAGATATTCATATTCAGTTAATATTTGGATAATATATTAGTTATAGAATATATCTTAGATTCAGTTAATATTTTCCTCTTTGGATTTGATTAGTAGTAAATTTTATTTTATTGTCAAGATTTAGATAGTTTATATTTTTCTTATTTGTAGGTATTAGTGGGTATCTTGTATTTATTTAAACGTTGTGAATATCAATGAACATTTAACCTTCGATTCGAATTCTATTTCTTATTCCTAAATCTGTATTATTTCATTGACTAATAATATTTTCATATCTATTCACCCTTTTGAGTGGTAGATATTGCGTTTGGTATCAGAGCCAAGTTGGTACGGTTTGATATTATTACTAAACGAGATGAATGGGGGAAGATTTTCTATGGGTATAGCTATGGAAAAGCTTGTTTGCAATAACTTTAGTTATTGGAAGTTATGTATGGAAGCTTATCTACCGGGGAAGATTTGTGGGATTTAATGAAAGGTGATGACACAGAAATTCCAGCAAATACTCCACAAAATGTAGAATTACGCTGACAATGGAAGATCAAATGCGAAAAATAGATACTTCATAGAATGTAGAATTACACCGACAATGGAAGATCAAATGCGGAAAAACCTTATTTACCTTGCGAACTTTTATTAGCAAGGAGTATATTGATCATGTTCGTGATTTAAAGTCACCCAAGCAAGTATGGGAAACACTTCAAAAGTTGTTTACTAAGAAAAATACCGCTCGACTGCAATTTGTAGAGAATGAACTAGCTATGGTAACTCAAGGTAATTTTTCTATTGAAGAATATTTTTTTAAAGTAAAAAATCTGTATTCTGAAATTTCAAAATTAGATGCTAAGGCGTCAGTGAGTGATTCTCGATTACGGCATTATCTTATTCGTGGATTACGATGCTCGATTACGGCATTATCTTATTCGTGGATTACGAAAAGATTTTACGCCCTTTATTTCCTCAATACAAGTGTGGGAAAATCAGCCTACAGTAATTGAACTGGTGAATCTTCTTTCCAATCAGGAAGCTTTGATTAAGCAAATGACTAACAGCAACGAGTTTTCCCCAAAGTCATAAGATGTGTTGTATGTCAAGGATCAAAGGAGACAGAATTTTCATTCAAAGCCTTATCAAGCAATGAGAATCAATTTAGGAGTGAGGAATTACAGGTGTGGAAAACCTGGCCATTTTAAACGAGATTGTCAGGTGAAAGTAGTGAGTGATCATTGCAGAAAGCCAGGCCATATTAAGCCAAATTACCAAGTCAAAATGCAGGAATTAGAAGCAAATGTTGTACATGAAAGTAAAAATTCTTCCGATCCAATTTGGGAATATTGCTTAACCATTGAGGTTCTTGACCAGCCAACAAACGTGACTTCAGCTGTACATCAAGATGATGTCTCTACAGATGCTCATGCCTTTATAGACTACAATGAAGAATGGATTCTCGATTCTGGTTGTTCTCATCATGCAAGTGGAAACAAAACTCTTCTATCAGATGTTTGTCCACATTGTCAAAAGAAGAGTAAAGGGCCCAACAAAGTGGCTAAATTGGAATCACGACTTTCTCAACTCTAGGAGGAACGGAAGAAAACAAGTGATCAACTAAGTGCATCTGAATCACACAAAAAGCAAGCCCAACAGAAAGTAGAAGAAGCAAAGAAACAACTATCAGATATGTCTGAAAAGCTTGAAGAATCCCAACAGCAGGTGTTTGAGCTCTCTGCTTCTAAGGAAGATCGTGTTCAAGAACTGCACAAACTTTCTCAAGATTGCAATCGAGCATGGAAGTCAAAACTCGAATTCCCATTCATGAAGTTCAGAGGCTCAAGGTCCAGCTGAACATGGTGTCTAAATCCAACCAAACCCGAAGTAACCTCACTAAGTCTATGGAAAAGCTTCAATCAGATGGAATCAAAACTTTTGAAGCCTACAACTCTTTGTCACCAAAATTGGAGGAATCAAAAGATCGGAATTCAGGGAGGGATGACTTTGATTTTTATGGAGGGAAGGAAGATGCCAGAAAGATTTAAATTCCAGTCGTGTTGGTGGTGGATTTAGGAATTATGGCTCGAATGATTCGTATGAGAGGAGTAACAGGTATTTGAACGGGGATGATTCATCTAACTCGAAGTGGGGTTTGTCAAGGGTCTTTGATGAAAATAGGAGGAAGAAAGATGAAGGTAATTATAGCAGCGGCGGTGGTGGCAGTCGACCGAAGCTTAATCTGGAGCCACGTACGCTGCCGGTGAATGATGTGAAGTTGTCGAAGATATCAAGGACGACCGCGAGGTTCAAGAATTCAAACCCATTTGGAATGGTGAGGCCAAGGGAAGAGGTTCTAGCTGAGAAAGGACATGATTGAAAAAAACTTGACAAGGAGTTAGAATCGAAAATTATGGAAGTGTCAAGGGAGAAGACTGAAAAATCCAACGCCATTGGGAAAAAGAGCTTTGGCAATGTAATTGGTCAGGCTGCTGAGGACAAAATAGAGAGAAGCTGGAGGAAGCCGAGTTTCAATAACTCTGGACCAGTGGGGTGGGGTGCTCAACCTGATAAAAATCCTAATGGTTTTGTGGATGCTAATTGGGCTGTTGACATGAACGACAGATGCTCCACAAGAGGTTTTTGTTTTACAGCAGGCTCTGTTGCAATTTCATGGTACAGTAAAAAGCAAAGCATCGTTGCTTTGTCAAGTTGTGAAGCCGAATATGTAGCTACTACAATGACTACTTAAGGATTTTTGTGGCTCATCACGAGGCTTATTCAAGAAATGGTGACTACTCATTATCATTTTGTTTGAGAGAATGCTAACGCAAGATGTTAAATTGCAGAAAATACAGACTAATAAGCAAGTTGCGGACATATTTACTAAGGCACTTGCCAAAGTAAAGTTTGAAGTTTTTCGTAAAGGCTCTCAAAGCTATTGAGAAAATAAGTTTACACTAAGGGAGGCTGTCAAAATTTAATGCAAACTTATTGTTAGTTTGAATTAGTCAATGAATATTTTTTTCTTTAGATTTGATTAGTACTGTATTTTATTTTATTGTCAAGATTTAAATAGTTTATATTTTACTTGTTTTAGATATTAGTTGGTATCTTGTATCTATTTAAACTTGTGAATTTCAATGAAGATTGACCTTCGATCCTAATTCTATTTCTTATTCTTAAATCTGTATTCATTCGCTGAGTATTCACACTCTTGAGTGGTAGATATTGCGTTAGCTATTACCCTTTCAGGTCTTCTATGGAAATGTTTCTTGGAGGTGCAGAAACCGATTGGGATAAGCCTCACGCGACGAATTCGCGTGTAAAATCGAATTGAATTTTTTAAGCCCCTCTGGATTACTTCAATGGCGGCCCAAATTTGGGAAATAGATTTGGGGCATTTTGCCCCTGCTTTCCTTCACCAAAATTGTGGTTAATCTTATTTAGAAAGAATAGAAACAAGTTTGGAGAGAAATGATTGACTATAGCTCTCAAATTTGGAAGGAACATGAGAACTCAAAACCTAAAAAATGAAAAAGCTTATAACTCGTTATTGAAGGCTCGATGTTGCTTGCTTCTTGCTCCAAATGAACTCACATGGCTCATGACTTAAGAGAAATGATCCACCGCCTTTGAAACGTTTAGAACCACCATGATTTTGTAGTTAATCCTTTTGGATTTTTCGCTAGAAAATCCTGTGCCGATCAAAGCTTTGTCAAATTTAGTTATGAATTTTAGCCGTTGGATTTGATGATCTGTGAATGTTCTAGATCATATCCAATTTTGAGGGAGATCCAACGACTAGATTTCAAGAGACTGTGGATCAGGTGCATAAGGGTATCATGGAGGATCTAATTTGACAATTTGGTGATTCTTTTAAACTTTATAAATAAGGTCACTTTCTGAAAATTTTAATATTATTTTTTTCGAATTAATCCAAATTTTTTTTATAAAATTGGTTACCTCTTGTTAGTCATCTTGTTGAGTATCTTGAAGTTCATATCCATAAAGAAAGAAAATTTGGAGAAATTTTGGATCGAGTCTTCTTTACACGTTAAATCCTTTCTCGAGGGAAGTGTATCATGTGCTATCATGTGAGTGGGGTGACGTATACTTTCGTAACATAGACACATAAAATATATTGTGTACGGGGGAGTGCGAGTCTACAAGCCACTAGTCCTATTCTTTTTAGTATCTCAAAAGGATGGAAGAACTTGGGGCTTAGCTTCCCTTTCTTTTCAAAATCTGAACATCCCTCTCATGGGTGCTATCTTTAGGAACACATGGTGTCCTACATCCAAATTTAGGTTTTTACGCCTTCCATCTGCATAAATATTTTATGAACTAAAATTTTATTTTTATTAGAAATAAAAAGATTTAAAAAAAAAATCAAACTTAAATCAAACGAACCCAAAACTATATGGTTGGGTTGGGTGGATTTCAGTTTTTGTGATGTCCCACATTGGATGGGGAGGACAACAAAACACCCTTAAGCGTGTGGAAACCTTCCCATAGTAGACGCGTTTTAAAACCTTGAGAGGAAGCTCGTAGGGAAATCCCAAAGAAGACAATATCTACTAGTGGTGAGCTTGCGTCGTTACTGGTAATAAAGCCAGACACCGGGCGATGAACCAGCGAGGAGGTTGTTCCCCAAAGGGGGATAAACACGAGGTGGTGTGCCAGCGAGGACGCTGGGCCCGAAGGGGGGGGGTGGATTGTGATGTTCCACATAGGTTGGGGAGGAGAACAAAACACCCTTTACAATGGTGTGAAAACCTTTCACTAACAGACACGTTTTAAAGTCTTGAGGGGAAACCCATAAAAGTAATATCTGCTACTGGGTCGTTATCGTTTTTAACCTGAGTTGTTCGAGTTAAAATGAATTAACATCCCAAACAATTGAACTAAGAACAAAACCCTCTCACCCTTTCCACATATATATATATTTTTAGTAATTTTTAGTAGGTTTTCAAGTATTTTATTTTAGTCCTTCTAAATTAGAACCATTATTATTAGGGTTAAAATATAGTTTATAATTGTGGGGATTTAAATACATTTATATATGTTCACTCATGTTTTTAAATAAATATGATATGTATAGAAGATATTTAAAATTGAAAACATTATTAAACTATTTTAGAAATTTTAATCAATAATTGAACCTATTTATAATTGAAAAAACAAAAAAGGTAACTATTGTTTCATGTTTTCTAAAATCTAAAATCTCATCAATAGCCTTGAGTTTAGATTTTATTTTCAGGTGAGTTTAGATGCATAGGGGACCTGTTTTATAAGACCTCCTAAACCGTGTTTGAACCTGCACGCTTGACACGACCTAATGTTGTGACCTGCTCTCCTCCTCAGCGATTGCATAGCTCGACTCTACCACTTCGTTCCAATGTTTTTTAGACCTTCCCTTTTTGTTTTTTTTTTTAATCCTCTTGAAGCCCATTTTAGTATTTCTAAAAGAAATTGAGATGAGTATGGCCACTTTTTGCCCAATTTAAAGAATTCTAAGATAAATTATAGGTTTAATTGTGGGCATTAGGTAAATTAAAACGCTGAACGTGTTCTAATTCGGTGTCGTGAATTCTCATAAGTTGACTTGGATTTCAAAGGATAGATTTGGACTTGCTCCATAGTTAAATTAGCAACTTCGACTTAAGCTACTCAGTTAAGTGGCTCGACTTTTGGCTTGGTTGAGCGAATTGTACGTTGTACGATTACACGTGCCTCGTGTCCCTATGTTGTGTTATACCATATTTATAAGGTGTGGTATAATGTGATTATTTCTTGTTATAGAATAGTATGATGCTGATAATATTTTATGTATAAACCTCCATACACCATGTTGTGTAAGCTATGTTAAGTATGAAAGATCTGTTAAGAATTTTGTATGCATGATGCATAGGCTCGTTATGTTATTAACCTACATCACTACTTTTTCCATTTATAAAATTAGGCAAAGAATCAAGAGTAATTCAAGGAAAATTTTTGGGTAAGCCTTCTCGATTTTCTTCAAAAATCTTCCTTTATAGAAAATTTCAAAGGCTACTTTTGGTCTCTTTAGACTATTGAGGAAAGAGCTTAATAGGAGGATAGAGTTTTGTCATTCAAGCCCTTCCGTAAGAAGTTTTGAATTTGGTTGTTTTTTATTCAAAAGAATTAGAAGGTAAAATCTATCCCAAAAGTATCTTGAGCTCAAATAAGAATTTTTTCATGAAAAGCTCAAAGAATAATAAGCAGAGGAAGACCTTCATTTCTTTAGGCAAGTTTGGGCCTAAGTTTCTAAACATTGAAAAATTACTCCTCCACAATGAATTTCGTCATTTAAAACAAATTTGTTAAACTTTGTGGTAAGGAGAGGCGCAACTTTGGTGAAGAACCCAAAGGCCAACGATGAATTTGTAAGTTTTGAAATCCACAACTTAAACCACGAAATTCGTTCTCCGTCATTCGAGTCATAACATTGATCTTATTTCATTATCTTTAGGGCAAGTTAAGGAACAAATTAGTGAAGAAGTGAAAAAAATAGCTTTAGGGCAAGTTAAGGAACAAACCAGTGAAGAAGTTGTGAAATAAAATAAGCAATGTATGACCCTAATCAAAGAACAAATTGAAGTTGAAAATCTAGGCAAGTTCATTCTCAGGTACCTTATTTTAACCTCTTATATCTAGCTCGTTAATAAGACAAATGAATTGAAATCAGTCCTATACAATTCATGTTGTGTAGAACTACACCATTCATGAAGAAATCGAGTAGACGCTTACTGATCAAGAGAAAAAACATGATTTTTACCTACTAAGTAATAAATAGATTAGTTTAACCATTTTTATACCACGTTCTCATTAAGTTTTGATTTGATGTTGGAGAAAATAAACTCAATTTGGTACCTACCCAAGAAAATTAAGGAGAAAATAACTTACAAATGTAGCAAAAAGCGATCACGAACACGACCAAACAAGTAAACCACTATATAGACAACCCTTTGCTCACATTTTTGAATTGGTTCAAATACTTTTAGACCATTTCTCAAAAAAAAAAATTATTTTTCTTGCAAATAGGCACTATTGTCCACTTACTCAAGAAGTTTGAAGGAGTTTCCGCCTTGGGAAAGTCGTGAATAGAGAACCCAAATACAACCAAATTAGTAAGTAAGAATTCGAGAAAGTTTTAAAAAAATACTTGTAGGATTCGATTAGAACCTTTGGCAAGTAGTTTTGTACAGTACTTGCTGCATGAACTGTGAATACAAGTAGTTTTATTATCCCACGAGTACTTAAGCATACTTTATTGATTTATTTTTCTTTACTTGAGTAGGTTGAGTATCTTGCTCATATGTCCCCAATTAGTATTTGGGCGATAGTTGTGTGGCCTAGATCATGAGCTATGACCATTTTAGATCATGAGCTATTGTCTTTCGATAAGTTGATCTTAAAACCTAGCTATTGAGTCACACAAACTTTTTGGGATGATTAGGTACCTTATAGGAACGTTTGGGCATAACCCTTGTTCATAAATTAATCAACATGGGTTAGGGTTTACTTGGTACATAGGAATTAGTTATCACCCATAAGGGACTCTAAGACTCATAGAAGATACACTATGAAGGTAGCTCTCGTTATGCGTAGTGGGGAACCATGGTCTTACACTTTTCTAGCCTAAGGAACCTATATGAGTAGATAGTCTAGTGTTCTAGCCAATAGAAGCAATGAACAGTAATTACTATTCTAACTTGAGGAGGGTGCAAGAATAGGTAATTTATTTATTTAGCATAAAAAGGCAAAGTCATAGGTAGTTGTTGATTGGTGTCACAATCAATGATACGATTCTGAGGCGAGAAAGTTATCGAGGATGATGACTAAGTTAAATGGGTAAGAGTTCACAACCACACTCAGAGAAAATAAGTTGTGACCCCCACACGCAAGACAGTCAACGGGCGACCCTCAAGTGGCGCCCATCCGACCATGGGAGAGCCAAGATTGAGAAGTATCATGATGCAACCGAAGAGGGTGGTCCATCATCCAACACACCAAGAGTATGCATTCAAGTTAAGTCGAGGCTTACACAAGATTCGAGAGATCAACGTGACATGAGTGTCAAAGATAAGCTCGAAAATGGTCAGATTCGCCCGATCAGAAATCGGTCCAAGAGGTGTTTGAACCTACTGGTGGGTCCATACGCGCACCTGTAGACCGTGTGTAGGAAAATTAAGTACACATCCAAATTGCCCGGTTAGAATAGCCACTGTATGAAAATAAACAGTTATGATAGGTCCCACTCATGAAATTATACGTGATTGCATTCAACTCAAATAGGGGTCACCTACTCAGTATTTCTTAAAATACTCAAGCCATGTGCTACTTCCATTTTAGGTAAAGGCAAGGCACCCCTGTACAGCTCGACCCTCAAGTAAAGACTATAACACATGCATAGAATAGTTGTATTTAAATTCCTAGATCATAGGTTAGTATAGGGAATTTTTCAATTTTAATTTTCACTTTTTTTTTTTTTTTTTGTACTTTCATTAGGTTGCTTTAAAGACGTGTATAGTATCTTTCTCTACGCATCCATATAGAACACATAGCAGAGAAGAAAATTGTGCTCGTGACATACAACATACAACACACTTTGAGAGTTTTACGTTCCACCCTCAATTATAAATTTACGCCGGTACGACCCTATTCAGGAGGCTTGACGCCGTGTTCACATTCACTAGGGGCACTCATCATGAGTCAACTACATGTGTAGTCCCAAGTCCGTTTTCATGATCGGTTTATAGAATTGCGGTCTTAGTCTTTATCCCATTCCTACACTTGATTGGAGCACTCACCCTAAGCCATCTACCTGTGTAACCCCAAATCTTTTCCAAGGCTAGTTTACGAAATCGTAACTTCTTCCTTACCCATTTGTACACTCAATAGAAGTTCTCATCTCGAGCTAACTACCCATGTAATCTCAAGTCCTTCTTCAAGATCAATTTACATGATTGCAACATCAGCCTTGACTCGACCCTACACTCAATAATAGCTCAAGTAACTTTGGGGTTCCGATGATATTTTTCATACTATTGTAAAGCTTTCTTAATCATTATTAGATGTCTTGGAGGGTTATTAGGTCCTTAGGGGCATCTAGGTGATTTATTCCTCATCTTGAATTTTTTAGGATGCTTGGGGTTAGCTCCTCGGGGCTAGTTCAATCTCTGGGTGCACCCAATTCTAGACATATGATTGATACTCATAATCCTAGAGTGCTCGATCTATTAGAAATGTACTGGCCTAGGTCAACATGTAAACCGCTCTAGCTCTAGTGCCATAATCTTAGCTTGTTCCACTCATGAATACTTTGTTAGGGAGATATTTCTATCAATCACCTAAAGCACGAAAACACATAATCTACTCATTAATGCATGCTTAATAGGCAGATATTCATATCAACCAACAAGGAAATAAAAATCTAAACATTCAAACAAACTCAATGGGGAAATAACACCCATTAGTCACGCATACCACATATTATACTATCTTATCCTAAATTCTAGCACAACGGAAAGCATGAAAATCGATATGCATCATAAAATCTCATCCTAGGGGCAGTTCGTTAATTTTCCTTAACATATATAGCATTTTCATCAAAATAGCCCTTTTAGAGTCCTAAATATGCATAATCTACCATTTAAGGCAAGATATGCTCGCATGCTAGTATGTCCTTGAGCAAGAATTACTTTAGAAGAGTAAGAATGATTATTTATATGGATGACGCATGCCTTGCTGAGCTAGCTTTTCCTTGTGTTAGGAGCTTCAAGTTTTATAAAATTTCTCTAGTATAACCTAATTCAAATCATAATGAGGTTAACAACGAAATCGGAGAAGAACAATCGAATATAGGTCAAAACATGTAAAAATTGGAACGATACAGAGGTGATTAGCATGGCCCCTGCAGAAGGATGACACACACCAATTGAAAAATGGTTCTATATTTTTTATAAATTAGAGTGGCGCAGCGGAAGCGTGGTGGGCCCATAACCCACAGGTCCCACGATCGAAACTTGGCTCTGATATCAATCCTTAATGTCCTTAATTAACTTTAAGGAACGGTAGCTTACATTTAGTTACTTAGGGCAGCTCTACCATTGTTTTTGTACGTGATTAATGTTTGATGCCCTTGATGATGACTTTTATTATTGATGTTTCGTGACATTTCCTAAATATGATGATGATTTTTTATACTATTGATTAAGCTTTCTTAATCATTCTTAAATGTGATGGAGGCTTATTGGGTCCTTAGGGGCATCTAGGTGATTTAGTCCTCATCTCGCATTTGTTTATGATGCTTGGGGTTAGCACCTTGGGGGCTAACTCAATCTCTATGTGCACTCAAGTCTAGACGTATGATTGCTACTCATAATCCTAGAGTGCTCGATAGAAATGTACTGACCTAGGTCAACGGTGCACTCAAGTCTTGACGTATGATTGCTACTCATAATCCTTTAGTGCTCGATAGAAATGTACTGACCTAGGTCAACATATAAACCGCTCTAGCTCTAATGCCCTAATTAGCTTAGATCACTCATGCATACTTTGTTAGGAAGATATTTCTATCAATCACCTAAAGCACAAAAAACATAATCTACTCATTCATGCATGCCTATTAGGGATATGTTCCTATCAACCAGTTAGGAAATCATAATCTAAACATTCAAGCAAACTCAATGGGGAAATAACACTCATTAGTCACCCAGGACACATATCATAATATCTTATCCTCCATTCCAGCACAATGGAAAGCATAAAAATCGGTATGCATCATAAATTCTCATCCTAGGGATATTTCCTTAATTTTTCTTAACATATAAAATATTTTTATCCAAATAGACTTTCTAGAGTCCAAAACATGCATATTCTAACACCTAAGGAAAGATATTCTCCCATGCTATTATGTTCTTACACAAGCATTACTTGAGAAAAGCGAGAATGACTATTTATATGGATGACGTATGCCTTGTCGAGCAAGCTTTTTCTTTTGTTAGGAGTTTTAAATTTTCTAAAATTTTCTAGTATAACCTAATTTAAATCATAATAAGGTCCACATCGAAATCAGGGAAAAACAATCGAATATAGGTTAAAACGGGTAAAAATTGGAACGATACAGAGAAGATTAGCATGGTCCTTGTGAAAGGATGACACACACAAATCGAAAAATTGTCCAATTTTTTTATAAATGAGAGTGGCGCAGCGGAAGCGTTGTGGGCCCATAACCCACCGGTCCCAAGATTGAAACTTGGCTTTAATATGATACACAACCCCAAGACATGATTTTGAAAGTTATGATATAAAATCATATGGTATGAAGGAAAATAGGAAGAGAGGTTGTTTTGGACCTCATGAATTATTGTATGTTACAAGCATGGAGCTTATGATGAACCTTATGAAAGGGAATATGATAATTATGTTTAACATGATGTTAAGATGGTTGTTACTACTTTCGAGTTTCCGACAACAACACCAGAGAATGCTAGTCCGACTAGAAGGGACCCAGAAGGTGTGTAATAATTCTGAATACGACTTAAAATGATAGTCTTATTCATGTTGCATGTTTTAACTACTCATCCAACAATCCCATTAGGATAGTCACCCAAGGGAATATGACTTAAAATGACACATTCCATTCATGTTTGTATATCCCATTAGGATAGTCACCTAAGGGAAACATAAAATGTCAGGTCCCATTCATGTTCCCATTCACCATTACAATATTCACCTAAGGGAAACTTAAAATGACAGGTCCCATTCATGTTTGTATATCCCATTAGGATAGTCACCTAAGGGGATACGACTTAAAATGATAGGTCCCATTCATGTTTGTATGTCTTTTCATTTTCTAGCTTCAATAGTGGGGTCACTTACTGAGTATAAAATACTCAAGCCACATGCTACTTCTATATTTCATGTAAAGTTTGTATGTCTTTTGTATTCTTTTAAAGACATTTTCTTAAACATGTAAGCCCTTAATGTTGTTTTATGGAGATGATTTAATTGATTATTTCCGCATAAGAAGTTATATTATATATACGGTAGCGACTTTAAGTTAGTAGAAATCTAGAGTCCTTACATTTCTCCCCTCAATTCTTTCATGAAACTTAAAAGATTGAGTCTCAAGAAAGAGATAGGGGCAATATCTCACCTTTTCTTGGACTGTATCCTAAATTATCAGTTTCCAAACTTGGTGGAATACTCAATTTTAGGGTTTATTGAGTATGATTATTGTTGCATATTAAGGCCAAAATTTTTTTCACAAGAATTCTTCCTTATATTCCCCTCAAACTAAATGAATTAATTTAAGATGAAAACTGTGGCTACTATTGAATTCAAATTTCGGTTTGCATCTGAACCTAAAATGTAGAGTTCATCCTCCTAAGCAGCTTGATCTCAACGAATTACCCCTTAATTCCTTCATCAGATATGCTTTATTTAGTTCCCTAAGTCTAACGAAACCTCAATTTTAAATAAAATGGGCTAGAAATAAGAGTTTGAGTTTTGCCCCCAAAACTTGCATGATATTATATTTCTCTAATTGGGAACACTCTTGGAGTTATTGTCAAAATTTAGTGAAAGTTAGTTTGAATTAGTCTAGATATTCATATTTATAATCCTAATAAGTTAATATTTGGAGAATACAAGATATTTATATTCAGTTAATATTTTGAGAATATATTAGTTATAGAATATATCTTAGATTCCGTTAATATTTTTCTCTTTGGATTTGATTAGTAGTATATTTTATTTTATTGTCAAGATTGAGATAGTTTATATTTTCCTTATTTGTAGGTATTAGTTGGTATCTTGTATTTATTTGAATGTTGTGAAAATTAATAAATGTTGAACTTTCGATTGGAATTCTATTTCTTATTCCTAAATCTTATTCTTTCATTGACTAATAATATTTTCATATCTATTCACCCTTTTGAGTGGTAGATATTGCGTCAGTTGGTATCAGAGTCAAGTTGGTACGGTTTGATATTATTACTAAACGAGATGAATGAGGGAAGTGCTTCTATGGGTATAGCTATGGAAAAGCTTGTTTGCAATAACTTTAGTTATTGGAAGTTATGAATGGAAGCTTATCTACAGGGGGAAGATTTGTGGGATTTAATGGAAGGTGATAACACAGAAATTTCAGCAAATACTCCACAAAATATAGAATTACGCTGACAATGGAAGATCAAATGCGAAAAACAGATACTCCACAGAATGCAGAATTACGTCGACAATGGAAGATCAAATTCGGAAAAGCCTTATTTATCTTGCAAACTTTGATTCGCAAGGAGTATATTGATCACGTTCTTGATTAAAAGTCACCAAAGCAAGTATGGGAAACACTTCAAAAGTTGTTCACTAAGAAAAATACCGCTTGACTGCAATTTCTAGAGAATAAACTAGCTATGGTAACTTAAGGTAATTTTTCTGTTGAAGAAGTGTTATGAAATTTCAAAATTAGATGCTAAGAAGTCAGTGAGTGGTGCTCGATTACGGCGTCATCTTATTCGTGGATTACGAAAAGATTTTATGCCATTTATTTCCTCAATACAAGGGTGGGCAAATCAGCCTACAGTAATTGAGCTGGTGAATCTTCTTTCCAATCAGGAAGCTTTGATTAAGCAAATGACTAACAACAACGAGTTTTCCCCAAAGTCATAAGACGTGTTGTATGTCAAAGATCAAAGAAGACAAAATTTTCATTCAAAGCCTTCTTCAAGCAATGAAAATCAATTCAGGAGTGAGGAGTTGTCAAAGAAGCCATTTAAAGCTTGTTACAAGTGTGGAAAACCTGGCCATTTTAAACGAGATTGTTAGGTGGAAGTAGTGTGTGATCGTTGCGGAAAGTCAGGCCATATTAAGCCAAATTGCCAAGTCAATACAGGAATTAGAAGCAAATGTTGTACATGAAAGTAAAAATTCTTCCTATCAAATTTGGGAATATTGCTTAACCATTGAGGTTCTTGACCAGCCAACAAACGTGACTTCAGCTGTACATCAAGATAATATCTCTACAGATGCTCATGCCTTTATAGACTACAATGAAGAATGGATTCTCGATTCTGGTTGTTCTAATCATGCAACTGGAAACAAAACTCTTGTATCAGATGTTTGTCCACATTGTCAAAAGAAGAGTAAAGGGCCCAACAAAGTGGCTGAATTGGAATCACGACTTTCTCAACTCTAGGAGAAACTGAAGAAAACAAGTGATCAACTAAGTGCATCTGAATCACACAAAAAGCAAGCCCAACAGAAAGCAGAAGAAGCAAAGAAACAACTATCAGATATGTCTGAAAAGCTTGAAGAATCCCAACAGCAGGTGTTTGAGCTCTCCGCTTCTGAGGAAGATCGTGTTCAAGAACTGCACAAACTTTCTCAAGATCGCAATCGAGCATGGAAGTCCAAACTCGAAGCTGTTCAAAAGCAGCACGCAATGGATGCTGCTGCATTGGCCTCTGCCATAAATGAAGTTCAAAGGCTCAAGGTCCAGCTGAACATGGCGTCTAAATCCAACCAAACTCGAAGTAACCTCGCTAAGTCGACGGAAAAGCTTCAATCAGATGGAATCAAAGTTGTTGAAGCCTACAACTCTTTGTCACCAGAATTGGAGGAATCAAAAGATTGGAATTCAAGGAGGGATGACTTTGATTTTTATGGAGGGAAGGGAAGATGCCAGAAAGGTTTAAATTTCGGTCATGTTGGTGGTGGATTTAGGAATTATGGCTCGAATGGTTCGTATGAGAGGAGTAACAGGTATTCGAATGGGGATGATTCATCTAACTCGAAGTGGGGTTTGTCAAGGGTCTTTGATGAAAATAGGAGGAAGAAAGATGAAGGTAATTCTGGCAGCGGCGGTGGTGGCAGTCGACTGAAGCTTAATCTGCAGCCACGTACGCTGCCGGTGAATGATGTGAAGTCGTAGAAGATATCAGGGACGATGGCAAGGTCCAAGAGTTCGAACCCATTTGGAATGGTGAGGCCGAGGGAAGAGGTTCTAGCTGAGAAAGGACATGATTGGAAAAAACTAGACAAGGATTTAGAGTCGAAAATTATGGAAATGTCAAGGGAGAAGACTGAAAAATCCAACGCCATTGGGAAAAAGAGCTTTGGCAATGGAATTGGTCAGGCTGCTGAGGACAAAACAGAGAGGAGCTGGAGGAAGCCGAGTTTCAATAACTTTAGACCCGTGGGGCGGGGTGCTGAACCTGATAAAAATCCTAGTGGTTTTGTGGATGCTAATTGGGCTGGTGACATGAACGATAGATGCTCCACAAGAGGTTTTTGTTTTATAGCAGGCTCTGTTGCAATTTCATGGTGCAGTAAAGAGCAAAGCATCGTTTCTTTGTCATGTTGTGAAGCAGAATATGTAGGTGCTAGAATGGCTACTCAAGGATTTTTGTGGCTGATCAGGAGGCTTATTCAAGAAAGGGTGACTACTCATTATCATTTGTTTGAGAGAATGCTAACGCAGGATGTTGAATTGTAGAAAATACAGACTAATGAGCAAGTTGCGGACATATTTACTAAGACACTTGCAAAAGTGAAGTTTGAAGTTTTTCGTAAAGGCTCTAAGAGCTATTGAGAAAATAAGCTTGCAATAAGGGAGGCTGTCAAAATTTAATGCAAACTTATTGTTAGTTTGAATTAGTCAAAATATTCATAATCCGTTAATATTTTGAGAATATATTAGTTATAGAATATATTTTAGATTCAATGAATATTTTTATCTTTAGATTTGATTAGTAGTATATTTTATTTGATTGTCACGATTTAAATAGTTTATATTTTCCTCATGTGTAGGTATTAGTTGATATCTTGTATCTATTTAAACGTTCTGAATATCAATGAAGATTGAACCTTCGATCCCAATTCTATTTCTTATTCTTAAATCTGTATTCTTTGGTTGAGTAATAATATTTTCATATCTATTCACACTCTTGAGTGGTAGATATTGCGTTAGCTATTACCCTTTCAGGTCTTCTATGGAAATGTTTCTTGGAGGTGCAGAAACTGATTGGGATAGGTCTCACGCGACGAATTCGCGTGTAAAATCGAATTTAATTTTTTTAACCTCCTCTGGATTACTTCAATGGCGGCCTAAATTTGGGAAATAGATTTGAGGCATTTTGCCCCTTCTTTCCTTCACCAAAATTGTGGTTAATCTTATTTAGAAAGAATAGAAACAAATTTGGAGGGAAATGATGGACTATAGCTCTCGAATTTGGAAGGAACATGAGAACTCAAAACCTAAAAAATGAAAAAGCTTATAACTCGTGATTGAAGGCTCGATGTTGCTTGCTTCTTGCTCCAAATGAACGCACATGGCTCATGACTTAAGAGAAATGATCAACCGCCTTT
The DNA here is from genome assembly GCF_002738345.1 of Cucurbita maxima. NCBI lineage: Eukaryota > Viridiplantae > Streptophyta > Magnoliopsida > Cucurbitales > Cucurbitaceae > Cucurbita > Cucurbita maxima. The sequence goes on from NW_019272019.1 coordinate 351,885, forward strand.
GAAACATTTAGAACCACCATGATTTTGTAGTTGACCCTTTTGGATTTTTTGCTAGAAAATCATGGGCCGATCAGAGCTTTGTCAAATTTAGTTATGAATTTTAGCCGTTGGATTTGATGATCTGTGAATGTTCTAGTTCATATCCAAGTTAGAGGGAGATCCAACGGCTAGATTTCAAGAGGATGTGGATTATGTGCATAAGGGACTATGGAGGATCTACTTTGGTCGGCAATGACAATTTGGTGATTCTTTTAAACTTTATAAATAAGGAAATTTATCACTTTCGGAAAATTTTAATATTATTTTTTTCGAATTAATCCAATTTTTTTTTATAAAATTCGTTACCTTGAAGTTCATATCCATAAAGAAATAAAATTTGGAGAAATTTTGGATCGACTCTTCTTTACACGTTAAATCCTTTCTCAAGGGAAGTGTATCATGTGCTATAATGTGAGTGGGGTGACGTATACTTTCGTAACATAGACACATAAAATATATTGTGTATGGGGGAGTGCGAGTCTACAAGCCACTAGTCCTATTCTTTTTAGTATCTCAAAAGGATCGAATAACTTGGGGATTAGCTTCCCTTTCTTTTCAAAATCTGAACATCCCTCTCATGGGTGCTATCTTTAGGAACACATGGTCTCCTACATCGAAATTTAGGTTTTTACGCCTTCCATCTGCATAAATATTTTACGAACTAAAATTTTATTTTTATTAGAAACAAAAAGATTTTAAAAAAATTCAAACTTAAATCGAACGATCCCAAAACTATATGGTTGGGTTGGGTGGATTTCAGTTTTTGTGATGTCCCACATTGGTGGGGGAGGAGAACGAAACACCCTTAAGCGTGTGGAAATCTTCCCATAGTAGACGCATTTTAAAACCTTGAGAGGAAGCTCGTAAGGGAAATCCTAAAGAGGACAATATCTACTAATGGTGAGCTTGCGTCGTTATTGGTAATAGAGTCAGACACCGGGCGATGAACCAGCGAGAAGGTAGTTCCCCGAAGGGGGATAAACACGAGGTGGTGTGCCAGCGAGAACGCTGGGCCCGAAGGGGGGTGGATTGTGATATTCCACATTGGTTGGGGAGGAGAACAAAACACCCTTTACAACGGTGTGAAAACCTTTCACTAACAGGCACGTTTTAAAGTCTTGAGAGGAAACCCATAAAGATAATATCTGCTACTAAATCGTTACCGTTTTTAACCTGAGTTGTTCGAGCTAAAAAGAATTAACATCCCAAACAATTGAACTAAGAACAAAACCCTCTAACCCTTTCCATTTAAGAAGATCCTGTTACACCAAACCCACTTGAAAGAATCATTAAATGAGGTAGTTTTTTGTTCATTGATTACAAAGTCAAAGGAGATGGATAAAAATAAATCTCCTATTTTATTTATTTATTATAATAAATGCATTGCTTTGGAAGAATGGGCTATCATTGTTTTCTAAGATATTTCATAAAATTAGATGCATCAATGAGATTCATTATCTTCGCATTACATTAATTTTAAATGTAGTTGGTTCATTCATTTAAGGAAAGTATTAAATCATGTCATTGATTTTACATTTGGTTGATGTTTTAAATAATAATAGTTATTTTTTTTATTGAGCTATACTCCTATTAACTGTTTCTGTACATGATTAATGTTTGATGCCCTTTATGACTTTTATTATTGATGAATATGATGTTTCATGACATTTCCTTAATATGATGATGATTTTTTATACTATTGATTAAGCTTTCTTAATCATTCTTAAATGTGATGGAGGCTTATTGGGTCCTTAGGGGCATCTAGGTGATTTAGTCCTCATCTCGCATTTGTTTATGATGCTTGGGGTTAGCTAACCCAATCAATAGGTGCACTCAAGTCTAGACGTATGATTGCTACTCATAATCCTTGAGTGCTCGATAGAAATGTACTGACCTAGGTCAACATATAAACCGCTCTAGCTCTAATGCCCTAATTAGCTTAGATCACTCATGCATACTTTGTTAGGAAGATATTTCTATCAATCACATAAAGCACGAAAAACATAATCTACTCATTCATGCATGCCTATTAGGGATATGTTCCTATCAACCAGTAAGGAAATCATAATCTAAACATTCAAGCAAACTCAGTGGGGAAATAACACTCATTACTCACCCAGGAAACATATCATAATATCTTATCCTCCATTCCAGCACAATGGAAAGCATAAAAATCGATATGCATCATAAATTCTCATCCTAGGGATATTTCCTTAATTTTTCTTAACATATAAAATATTTTCATCCAAATAGTCATTCTAGAGTCCTAAACATGCATATTCTAACACCTAAGGAAAGATATACTCCCATGTTATTATGTTCTTACACAAGCATTACTTGAGAAAAGCGAGAATGACTATTTATATGGATGACGTATGCCTTGTCGAGCAAGCTTTTTCTTGTGTTATGAGCTTCAAATTTTCTAAAATTTCTCTAGTATAACCTAATTCAAATCATAAAATGGTCCACATCGAAATCAGGGAAGAGCAATCGAATATAGGTTAAAACGGGTAAAAATTGGAACGATACAGAGAAGATTAGCATGGCCCCTGCAGAAGAATGACACACACCAATTGAGAAATGGTTCAATTTTTTTCATAAATCAGAGTGGCGCAGCGGAAGCGTGGTGGGCCCATAACCCACAGGTCCCAGGATCGAAACCTGGCTCTAATATCGATCCTTAATGTCCTTAACTTCAAGGAACACGGGAGCTTACATTTAGTTACTTAGGCAGCTCTACCACTGTTTCAGTACGTGATTAATGTTTGATGCCCTTGATGATGACTTTTATTATTGATGAATATGATGTTTCATGACATTTCCTTAATATGATGACGATTTTTTATACTATTGATTAAGCTTTCTTAATCATTCTCAAATGTCATGGAGGCTTATTGGGTCCTTAGGGGCATCTAGGTGATTTAGTCCTCATCTCGCATTTGTTTATGATGCTTGGGGTTAGCTCCTTGGGGGCTAACTCAATCTGTAGGTGCACTCAAGTCTAGACGTATGATTGCTACTCATAATCCTTGAGTGCTCGATAGAAATGTACTGACCTAGGTCAACATATAAACCGCTCTAGCTCTAATGCCCTAATTAGCTTAGATCACTCATGCATACTTTGTTAGGAAGATATTTCTATCAATCACATAAAGCACGAAAAACATAATCTACTCATTCATGCATGCCTATTAGGGATATGTTCCTATCAACCAGTAAGGAAATCATAATCTAAACATTCAAGCAAACTCAGTGGGGAAATAACACTCATTACTCACCCAGGAAACATATCATAATATCTTATCCTCCATTCCAGCACAATGGAAAGCATAAAAATCGGTATGCATCATAAATTCTCATCCTATGGATATTTCCTTAGTTTTTCTTAACATATAAAATATTTTCATCCAAATAGTCCTTCTAAAGTCCTAAACATGCATATTCTATCATCTAAGGAAAGATATACTCCCATGCTATTATGTTCTTACACAAGCATTACTTTAGAAAAGTGAGAATGACTATTTATATGGATGACGCATGCCTTGTCGAGCAAGCTTTTTCTTGTGTTAGGAGCTTCAAATTTTCTAAAATTTCTCTAGTATAACCTAATTCAAATCATAAAATGGTCCACATCGAAATCAGGGAAGAGCAATCGAATATAGGTTAAAACGGGTAAAAATTGGAACGATACACAGAAGATTAGCATGGCCCCTGCATGAATGAGTAGATTATGTTTTTCGTGCTTTATGTGATTGATAGAAATATCTTCCTAATAAAGTATGCATGAGTGATCTAAGCTAATTAGGGCATTAGAGCTAGAGCGGTTTATATGTTGACCTAGGTCAGTACATTTCTATCGAGCACTCAAGGATTATGATTGCTACTCAATCATAATCTCTAGGTGCACTCAATCTGTAGGTGCACTCAAGTCTAGACGTATGATTGCTACTCATAATCCTTGAGTGTTGTGGCTACTATTGAATTAATTTAAGATGACAACTGTGGCTACTATTGAATTCAAACTTTTGGTTTGCATCTGAACCTAAAATGTAGAGTTGATCCCCTCAATTCCTTCATCACATATGCTTTATTTAGTTCCCTAAGTCTAACGAAACCTCAATTTTAAATAAAATGCGCTAGAAATAAGAGTTTGAGTTTTGCCCCCAAAACTTGCATGATATTATATTTCTCTAATTGGGAACACTCTTGGAGTTATTGTCAAAATTTAGTGAAAGTTAGTTTGAATTAGTTAAGATATTCATATTTATAATCATAATCAGTTAATATTTGGAGAATACATTAACTATATAATATATCTGAGATTTAGTTAATACAAGATATTCATATTTAGTTAATATTTGGAGAATATATTAGTTATAGAATATATCTTAAATTTAGTTAATATTTTTCTTTTTAGATTTGATTAGTAGTATATTTTATTTTATTGTCAAGATTGAGATAGTTTATATTTTCCTTATAGGTATTAGTTGGTATCTTGTATTGATTTGAACATTGTGAATATTAATAAAGATTGAACCTTCAATTCGAATTCTATTTCTTATTCCTAAATCTTATTCTTTCATTGACTAATAATATTTTCATATCTATTCACCATTTTGAGTGGTAGATATTGCGTTAGTTGGTATCAGAGCCAAGTTGGTATGGTTTGATATTATTACTAAACGAGATGAATGGGGGAAGTGCTTCTATGGGTATAGCTATGAAAAAGCTTGTTTGCAATAACTATAGTTATTGGAAGTTATGTATGGAAGCTTATCTATAAGGGAAGATTTGTGGGATTTAATGGAAGGTGATGACACAAAAATTCCAGCAAATACTCCACGAAATGTAGAATTACGTTGACAATGGAATATCAAATGCGAAAAACAGATACTCCACAGAATGCAAAATTACGTCGACAATGGAAGATCAAATTCGGAAAAGCCTTATTTACCTTGCAAACTTTGATTAGCAAGGAGTATATTGATCACGTTTGTGATTAAAAGTCACCAAAGCAAGTATGGGAAACACTTCAAAAGTTGTTCACTAAAAAAAATACCGCTTGACTGCAATTTGTAGAGAATGAACTAGCTATGGTAACTCAAGGTAATTTTTCTGTTGATGTATATTTTTTTAAAGTGAAAAATCTGTGTTCTGAAATTTCAAAATTAGATGCTAAGGAGCCAATGGGTGGTGCTCGATTACGGCGTCATCTTATTCGTGGATTACGAAAAGATTTTATGCCCTTTATTCCCTCAATACAAGGGTGGGCAAATCAGCCTACAGTAATTGAGCTGGTGAATCTTCTTTCCAATCAGGAAGCTTTGATTAAGCAAATGACTAACAACAACGAGTTTTTCCCAAAGTCATAAGATGTGTTGTATGTCAAATATCAAAGGAAACGAATTTCCATTCAAAGCCTTCTTCAAGCAATGAGAATCAATTCAGGAGTGAGGAGTTGTCAAAGAAGCCATTTAAAACATGTTACAAGTGTGGAAAACCTGGCCATTTTAAACGAGATTGTCAGGTGGAAGTAGTGTGTGATGGTTGCGGAAAGCCAGGCCATATTAAGCCAAATTGCCAAGTCAATACAGGAATTAGAAGCAAATGTTGTACATGAAAGTAAAAATTCTTCCTATCAAATTTGGGAATATTGCTTAACCATTGAGGTTCTTGACCAGCCAACAAACGTGACTTCAGCTGTACATCAAGATGATGTCTCTACAGATGCTCATGCCTTTATAGACTACAATGAAGAATGGATTCTCGATTCTGGTTGTTCTCATCATGCAACTGGAAACAAAACTCTTGTATCAGATGTTTGTCCACATTGTCAAAAGAAGAGTAAAGGGCCCAACAAAGTGGCAGAATTGGAATCACGACTTTCTCAACTCTAGAAGAAACTGAAGAAAACAAGTGATCAATTAAGTGCATCTGAATCACACAAAAAGCAAGCCCAAAAGAAAGCAGAAGAAGCAAAGAAACAACTATTAGATATATCTGAAAAGCTTGAAGAATCCCAACAGCAGGTGTTTTAGCTCTTCGCTTCTGAGGAAGATCGTGTTCTAGAACTGCACAAACTTTCTCAAGATCGCAATCGAGCATGGAAGTCCAAACTCAAAGCTGTTCAAAAGCAGCACGCAATGGATGCTGCTGCATTGGCCTCTGCCATAAATGAAGTTCAAAGGCTCAAGGTCCAGCTGAACATGGTGTCTAAATCCAACCAAACCCGAAGTAACCTCGCTAAGTCTATGGAAAAGCTTCAATCAGATGGAATCAAAGCTGTTGAAGCCTACAACTCTTTGTCACCAGAATTGGAGGAATCAAAAGATCGGAAATCAGGGAGGGACGACTTTGATTTTTATGGAGGGAAGGGAAGATGCCAGAAAGGTTTAAATTCCGGTCGTGTTGGTGGTGGATTTAGGAATTATGGCTCGAATGGTTCGTATGAGAGGAGTAACAGGTATTCGAATGGGGATGATTCATCTAACTCAAAGTGGGGTTTGTCAAGGGTCTTTGATGAAAATAGGAGGAAGAAAGATGAAGGTAATTCTGGCAGCGGCGGTGGTGGCAGTCGACCAAAGCTTAATCTGCAGCAACGTACGCTGCCGGTGAATGATGTGAAGTCGTCGAAGAAATCAGGGACGACGGCGAGGTCCAAGAGTTCGAACCCATTTGGAATGGTGAGGACCAAAGCTTAATCTGCAGCCACGTACGCTGCCGGTGAATGATGTGAAGTCGTCGAAGATATCAGGGATGACGGCGAGGTCCAAGAGTTCGAACCCATTTGGAATGGTGAGGCCGAGGGAAGAGGTTCTAGCTGAGAATGGACATGATTGGAAAAAACTTGACAAGGAGTTAGAGTCAAAAATTATGAAAATGTTAGGGGAGATGACTGAAAAATCCAACGCCATTGGGAAAAAGAGCTTTGGCAATGGAATTGGCCAGGCTGCTGAGGACAAAACAGAGAGGAGCTGGAGGAAGCCGAGTTTCAATAACTCTTGACCCGTGGGGCGGGGCGCTGAACTTGATAAAAATCCTAGTGGTTTTGTGGATGCTAATTGGGCTGGTGACGCGAACGATAGATGCTCCATAAGAGGTTTTTGTTTTATAGCAGGCTCTGTGGTTGATCAGGAGGCTTATGCAAGAAATGGTGACTACTCATTATCATTTTGTTTGAGAGAATGCTAACGCAGGATGTTGAATTGCAGAAAATACAGACTAATGAGCATGTTGCGGGCATATTTACTAAGGCACTTGCGAAAGTGAAGTTTGAAGTTTTTCGTAAAGGCTCTCAGAGTTATTGAGAAAATAAGCTTGCAATAAGGGAGGCTGTCAAAATTTGATGCAAACTTATTGTTAGTTTGAATTAGTCAAAATATTGATAATCGGTTAATATTTGGAGAATATATTAGTTATAAAATATATCTTAGATTGAATGAATATTTTTATCTTTACATTTGATTAGTAGTATATTTTATTTTATTGTCAAGATTTAAATAGTTTATATTTTTCTTGTTTGTAGGTATTAGTTGGTATCATGTATTTGTGAATATTAATAATGAAGATTGAACCTTCGATCCCAATTCTATTTCTTATTCTTAAATCTGTATTCTTTGGTTGAGTAATAATATTTTCATATCTATTCACACTCTTGAGTGGTAGATATTGCGTTAGCTATTACCCTTTCAGGTCTTCTATGGAAATGTTTCTTGGAGGTGCAGAAACTGATTGGGATAGGTCTCACGCGACGAATTCGCGTGTAAAATCGAATTTAATTTTTTTAACCTCCTCTGGATTACTTCAATGGCGGCCTAAATTTGGGAAATAGATTTGAGGCATTTTGCCCCTTCTTTCCTTCACCAAAATTGTGGTTAATCTTATTTAGAAAGAATAGAAACAAATTTGGAGGGAAATGATGGACTATAGCTCTCGAATTTGGAAGGAACATGAGAACTCAAAACCTAAAAAATGAAAAAGCTTATAACTCGTGATTGAAGGCTCGATGTTGCTTGCTTCTTGCTCCAAATGAACGCACATGGCTCATGACTTAAGAGAAATGATCCTCCGCCTTTGAAACGTTTAGAACCACCATGATTTTGTAGTTGATCCTTTTGGATTTTTCGCTAGAAAATCCTGTGCCGATAAGAGCTTTGTCAAATTTAGTTATGAATTTTAGCCGTTGGATTTGATGATATGTGAATGTTCTAGATCATATCCAATTTAGACGGAGATCCAACGGCTAGATTTCAAGAGACTGTGGATCAGGTGCATAAGGGTACCATGGAGGATCTAATTTGGTCCGCAATGACAATTTGGTGATTCTTTTAAACTTTATAAATAAGGTCACTTGCCGAAAATTTTAATATTATTTTTTTCGAATTAATCCAAATTTTTTTTTTATAAAATTGGTTACCTCTTGTGAGTCATTTTCTTCTTGTTGAGTATCTTGAAGTTCATATCCATAAAGAAATAAAATTTGGAGAAATTTTGGATCGACTCTTCTTTACACGTTAAATCCTTTCTCGAGGGAAGTGTATCATGTGCTATCATGTGAGTGGGGTGACGTATACTTTCGTAACATAGACACATTGTGAATGTTTGATTAATCCACCTCACCCAAATGGTGGTGAGAGTTCTCTTATTTATAATCATTTACAAAATAAAGAAATAAGGTAAATTACAAATAATAAGGAAATAGCAATAAAAGGAAAGAATAATAAATGAATACAATATATTTGCATTTAATAAAAGGGAAAATATGGTAACCCGTAATGTAAGGCAAATATCTAGATATTTGCCTTATAATGAACGGTCAACTATCCTTAACACCCCCCCGCAAGCTGAGCGTCGGATTTGAACGAACATGAAGCTTGGATCTGAAAAATTCAAAGAGAGGTCGAGAAATACTCTTTGTGAAGATGTCAGCAACTTGGAGATGAGAGGGTACATATTGTGTACGAAGTTTGCCAGCGATAACAAGTTCTCGAAGGAAATGATAATCTAGTTCAACATGTTTGGCCCGCTTGTGAGAAACAGGATTAGAGCTCAAAAAAATAGCACTTTTGTTGTCACATAAGAGTAAGGGCTGCTGTGAAATAGGGACCTTGAGGTCATGCAAAAGATACGTAACCCAAAGAAGTTCAGCAGCAGTTGTGGCAAGAGCACGATACTCAGATTCACAGCTGGAGAGTGATACAGTAGGTTGCTTTTTGACACTCCAAGAAATGAGATTGTTACCAAGATAAATAGAATAGCCGGATGTAGAACGACGAGTATCGGGACAACCAGCCCAGTCAGCATTCGAATAAGCGACTGGCGTACTAGGAACAGTGGATGGACGAAAGGTAAGACCAAAGTGGAGTGTTCCTTTGACATAGCGAAGAATATGTTTGACAGCAAGAAAGTAATCTGCAGTAGGGGCATGCAAGAATTGACTGACAGAATTGACAGCATAGACAATATCTGGACGCGTAATAGTCAAGTACTGAAGGGCGCCAACATGAGATCTGTAGAGAGTAGGATCAGAGAAAGGAAAACCATCAGCAGTCAGGTGTTGAGAAACAACCATGGGAGTGTGAACTGGTTTGCTATCGAGCAACTGAGCACGAGTAAGAATATCTCGAGCATATTTTAACTGACTGATAAAGAGACCATTAGGAGTGGGTGAAGCTTCAAGACCAAGAAAGTAACTGAGAGAACTCAAATCTTTGGTAGCAAACTCAGAATGAAGCTTGCGAGTAAAGCTGTTAATAAGAGATGAGTTGTTGCCGGTAACAATAATGTCATCAACATAAAGAAGCAAATAGATAAGGTTAGATTGCTGATGAAAGACAAAAAGGGACGTGTCAGCGCGACTGCAAGAAAACCCAAGTGTGAGAAGAAATGAGCTAAAACGCTGAAACCATGCACGAGGAGCTTGCTTTAAGTCATAGAGAGCTTTCTTTAATAGAAAAACATGCATAGGAAATCGAGGATCAACATACCCAGGAGGTTGTTCCATATGAACACGTTCAATAAGCGTTCCATTGAGAAAAGCATTCTTGACATCAAGTTGTCGAAGAGGCCATTTATTTGTGACTGCAATAGAAAGCACAACACGGACAGTGGTAGCTTTGACAACCAGACTGAAAGTGTCAGTGTAGTCAAGACCAGGAACTTGAGTATAACCTTTGGCAACGAGACGAGCCTTGAAACGCTCGACGGATTCATCGGGCAAATATTTAATACGAAACACCCATTTTGCCCACGATGTTGGTGTTGGCAGGGCGAGAAATCAAAGTCCAAGTATCATTTTGTTGTAACGCTCGAATTTCTTCATCCATGGCAGTCACCCAAGCAGGATTCTTAGCCGCAAATTTGAATCCTTTTGGCTCAGTGGATGCAAGAAGAGCAGAGAGAAGTCCAGATGAGCCCAACATACCAAGATTTGCTGGATGACGAGTTTTGAATATACCAGCTTTGGCGCGTGTGATCATAGGATGAGTACCCAAAGAAGAGAAATCAACAGGAGGTTCAATAGAGGTTGAATTAGAAGTCGAGGGTGGCAAAGTGGAACCTGCAAGAGAAGTATCAACCTGCACAGACTCATCTACAAGGTCAAAACAAATATCACACGGGGATGAACTGGATTGAGGAATGTGCGGTGATGAAGTGGTAGGGGGGGATGAATCAATATGATGAAGATGTGGTTCCAAGAAATTTGAAATAGGAATAGTGGAAAGAGGTTGGGCTTGGGAGATAGGGATAACAGGAAAGTGAGTTTCATCAAATTGAGCATGGCAGGTCATATATAACTTAGTGGTGGCGGGATCAAGACAGCGGAACCCTTTATGAACAGGACTATAACCCAAAAAAATACAAGGAATGTTGCGGGGAGAAAGCTTGTTAGGCATATAATCACGCAAATAAGGATAAACACGACAACCAAAGGGATGAAAATTGTCATAATGTGGAGTGTAGCCATAAAGAAGTTCAAAGGGTGACTTACCTCCAAGAAGTGGAGTAGGCAACCGGTTGATAATATAAGCTGCAGTGCTGAAGGTGTCAACCCAAAAACGAGGAGAAAGATGAGAGTGAACGAGAAGGGCCAAGCCAGTCTCAGTCACATGACGATGTTTTCTCTCAACACGATCATTTTGAGCAGGTGTATATGGACAAGAGAGTTGATGGTGGATGCTAGAATTATGTAAATGAGTTTTAAAACAAGTACTAGTAAATTCGGTACCACCATCGCTTTGAAATATCTTGATACGAGAAGAATATTGATTTTCCACAAATTTTTGAAATTGAAGAAAAATATCAAAAAAATCAGATTCAAATTTTAAAGGGTAAAACCAAGTGAATCGAGAATAATCATCAATAAAAATAGCATAATAAAGAAAACTCGAATTTGATTTGACGGGAGAAGGACCCCAAAGATCACAATGAATAAGATCTAACACATGAGACGACCTACGTTCATTGCGAGAATAAGGCAATCGATGACTTTTCGCAAGCTGACAAGTATTACATAATGATGGAGAAGGCAATAAAGACGTAAGAGAAAGATGACCTTTTTTATTTAAAAAAGAAATAACAGAATGATTCACATGACCCAGACGAGCATGCCATAAATCATATGAAGCACGTAAAGATTTATTTTTAAGGGCTGAAAAAAAAGCAGAGTTGCCGTGCTCCAGCACATATAGCTCTCCATCTCTTTTACCGGTTGCCACCACCCTTCCTGTTTGATGATACTAGATAGTAATAAGATTATTAGTAAATGTAACGGAGAGAGGAAAATCAGACGTTAATTTACTTATGGAAAGAATATTTTTAGGGAGGTGAGGGACAACCAAGACATCTAATAAGTGAATATTTGGAACAGGAGAAAGAGTACCGGGGTGGGTAATGGGTAGGGATGCACCGTTTCCTACAATCACAGAGTCCTTACCCGTGTAATTTTTAGACTGATCTAGAATTGATGGGTCGGCAGTCATATGGGCCGAAGCTCCAGTGTCCAGAAACCAATCAGCAGCATCGGGTCCAGCAATAGAACATGATGTGCTAAAGGCTTCAGCAAGGTGAGCATGAGAAGAATCAGGTTGAACATACCGTTGGTTGCAGCGGTTAGCATAATGACCCTCTTTGCGGCATATTTGGCAATAAGGTGGTGGACGACCCTAACTTGAGTGAGTTCGTCCTCGATTAGAAGAGTTGTTTTTGTGAGAATAAGAACGACCTCACTGGTTGGTAAAAGAAGTAGGGTGACTTTCATGGGTGCGACCACGATTAGTGGCTGTGAATGCTGTAGAAGTGAAGTCAGAGGACTCAAGGGAGCGCTGGAACAACTCAAAACTTTCAGTTTTAGAGACTAGATCTGCAAAACAGGGGATAGGGGTGAGAGCCATCTGAGTAGTAGAAAAAGCTGAAAATTCGGTGTCGAGTCCACGAAGGAACCAGTGCACTTTATCAATGTCCTCGACGGGTCTGCCAATGGCATGAAGTTGGTCACAAATTTTTTTGAAGGCACGGGCATACTCAGCAACAGGTTTTGTGCCACGTTTCATCAACTGCAAGTCATCCTTGAGTCTCAGTTTACGAGCTTTTGACTGATGGCTGAACGTAGTTTCCAACGCAAGCCAAACATCACGTGCAGTAGAGAGACCAACGACAACAGCCATGGCTTCCTCAGTGAGAGAGGAGAGCAGGAGACAGAGAAGTCGTTGATCGGCTGCTCTCCATGCCAAATATTTGGGGTTGAATGTTGAGGAGGTTTCTGGTTCAAAGCGAGGTGGTGGAACCATAGTTCCATCGATATAGCCCAGCATGTCTTGACTCTCAAGAAGAGGGAGAAGTTGGCTTTTCAAAAGAAGATAATTGGAGGAAGAAAGTTTGATGGTGATCATATGGATTAGAGTATTGAATGGAAGAAGATGATAACAAGATTCGGAAGCCATAGAGAAGAAAGGATCAGGGTTGTTAAACCGAAAGAACTCTGATACCATGTGAATGTTTGATTAATCCACCACACCCAAATGGTGGTGAGAGTTCTCTTATTTATAATCATTTACAAAATACAGAAATAAGGTAAATTACAAATAATAAGGAAATAGCGATAAAAGAAAAGAATAATAAATGAATACAATATATTTGCATTTAATAAAAGGGCAAATATGATAACTCGTAATGTAAGGCAAATATCTAGATATTTGCCTTATAATGAACGGTCAACTATCCTTAACACACATAAAATATATTGTGTACGGGGGAGTGTGAGTCTACAAGCCACTAGTCCTATTCTTTCTAGTATCTCAAAAGGATCGAAGAACTTGGGGCTTAGCTTCCCTTTCTTTTCAAAATCTGAACATCCCTCTCATGGGTGCTATCTTTAGGAACACATGGTCTCCTACATCGAAATTTAGGTTTTTACGCCTTCCATCTGCATAAATATTTTACAAACTAAAATTTCATTTTTATTAGAAACAAAAAGATTTAAAAAAAAATTCAAACTTAAATCAAACGAACCCAAAACTATATGGTTGGGTTGGGTGGATTTCAGTTTTTGTGATGTCCCACATTGGTTGGGGAGGAGAACGAAACACCCTTAAGCATGTGGAAACCTTCCCATAGTAGACGCGTTTTAAAACCTTGAGAGGAACCTCGTAAGGAAAATCCCAAAGAGAACAATATCTACTAGTGGTAATAGAGTCAGACACCGGGCGATGAACCAGCGAGGAAGTTGTTCCCCGAAGGGGGATAAACACGAAGCGGTGTGCCAGCGAGGACGCTGGGCCCGAAGGGGGGTGGATTGTGATGTTCCACATTGGTTGGGAAGGAGAACAAAACACCCTTTACAACGGTGTGAAAACCTTTCACTAACAGACTCGTTTTGAAGCCTTGAGGGAAAGCCCATAAGAATAATATCTGCTACTGGGTCGTTACCAATTTTAACCTGAGTTGTTCGAGTTAAAAAGAATTAACATCCCAAACAATTGAACTACGAACAAAACCCTCTCACCCTTTCCATTTATGAAGATCGTGCTACACCAAACCCATTTGAAAGAATCATTAAATGAGGTAGTTTTTTGTTCATTGATTACAAAGTCAAAGGAGATGGATAAAAATAAATCTCCTATTTTATTTATTTATTATAATAAATGCATTGCTTTGGAAGAATGGGCTATCATTGTTTTCTAAGATATTTCATAAAATTAGATGCATCAATGAGATTCATTTATCTTCGCATTACATTTACGTTCATTCATTTAAGGAAAGTATTAAATCATGTCATTGATTAACTGTTTCTGTACGCGATTGATGACTTTTATTATTGATGAATATGATGTTTCATGACATTTCCTTAATATGATGATGATTTTTTATACTATTGATTAAGCTTTCTTAATCATTCTTAAATGTGATGGAGGCTTATTGAGTCCTTAGGGACATCTAGGTGATTTAGTCCTCATCTCGCATTTGTTTATGATGCTTGGGGTTAGCTCCTTGGGGGCTAACTCAATCTCTAGGTGCACTCAAGTCTAGACGTATGATTGCTACTCATAATCCTTGAGTGCTCGATAGAAATGTATTGACCTAGGTCAACATATAAACCGCTCCAGCTCTAATGCCCTAATTAGCTTAGATCACTCATGCATACTTTGTTAGGAAGATATTTCTATCAATCACATAAAGCACGAAAAACATAATCTACTCATTCATGCATGCCTATTAGGGATATGTTCCTATCAACCAGTAAGGAAATCATAATCTAAACATTCAAGCAAACTCAGTGGGGAAATAACACTCATTACTCACCCAGGACACATATCATAATATCTTATCCTCCATTCCAGCACAATGGAAAGCATAAAAATCGGTATGCATCATAAATTCTCATCCTAGGGATATTTCCTTAGTTTTTCTTAACATATAAAATATTTTCATCCAAATAGTCATTCTAGAGTCCTAAACATGCATATTCTAACACCTAAGGAAAGATATACTCCCATGCTATTATGTTCTTACACAAGCATTACTTGAGAAAAGCGGGAATGACTATTTATATGGATGACGTATGCCTTGTCGAGCAAGCTTTTTCTTGTGTTAGGAGCTTCAAATTTTCTAAAATTTCTCTAGTATAACCTAATTCAAATCATAAAATGGTCCACATCGAAATCAGGGAAGAGCAATCGAATATAGGTTAAAACGGGTAAAAATTGGAACGATACACAGAAGATTAGCATGGCCCCTGCAGAAGAATGACACACACCAATTGAGAAATGGTTCAATATTTTTCATAAATCAGAGTGGCGCAGCGGAAGCGTGGTTGGCCCATAACCCACAGGTCCCAAGATTGAAACCTGCCTCTGATATCGATCCTTAATGTCCTTAAGTTCAAGGAACATGGGAGCTTACATTTAGTCCTTAATGTCCTTAAGTTCAAGGAACATGGGAGCTTACATTTAGTTACTTAGGCAGCTCTACCACTGTTTCTGTACGTGATTAATGTTTGATGCCCTTGATGATGACTTTTATTATTGATGAATATGATGTTTCATGACATTTCCTTAATATGATTGATGCCCTTGATGATGACTTTTATTATTGATGAATATGATGTTTCATGACATTTCCTTAATATGATGACGATTTTTTATACTATTGATTAAGCTTTCTGAATCATTCTCAAATGTCGTGGAGGCTTATTGGGTCCTTAGGGGCATCTAGGTGATTTAGTCCTCATCTCGCATTTGTTTATGATGCTTGGGGTTAGCTCCTTGGGGGCTAACTCAATCTCTAGGTGCACTCAAGTCTAGACGTATGATTGCTACTCATAATCCTTGAGTGCTCGATAGAAATGTATTGACCTAGGTCAACATATAAACCGCTCCAGTTCTAATGCCCTAATTAGCTTAGATCACTCATGCATACTTTGTTAGGAAGATATTTCTATCAATCACATAAAGCACGAAAAACATAATCCACTCATTCATGCATGCCTTTTAGGGATATGTTCCTATCAACCAGTAAGGAAATCATAATCTAAACATTCAAGCAAACTCAGTGGGGAAATAACACTCATTACTCACCCAGGACACATATCATAATATCTTATCCTCCATTCCAGCACAATGGAAAGCATAAAAATCGGTATGCATCATAAATTCTCATTCTAGGGAAATTTCCTTAGTTTTTCTTAACATATAAAATATTTTCATCCAAATAGTCATTCTAGAGTCCTAAACATGCATATTCTAACACCTAAGGAAAGATATACTCCCATGCTATTATGTTCTTACACAAGCATTACTTGAGAAAAGCGAGAATGACTATTTATATGGATGACGTATGCCTTGTCGAGCAAGCTTTTTCTTGTGTTAGGAGCTTCAAATTTTCTAAAATTTCTCTAGTATAACCTAATTCAAATCATAAAATGGTCCACATCGAAATCAGGGAAGAGCAATCGAATATAGGTTAAAACGGGTAAAAATTGGAACGATACACAGAAGATTAGCATGGCCCCTGCAGAAGAATGACACACACCAATTGAGAAATGGTTCAATTTTTTTCATAAATCAGAGTGGCGCAGCGGAAACGTGGTGGGCCCATAACCCACAGGTCCCAGGATCGAAACCTGGCTCTGATATCGATCCTTAATGTCCTTAACTTCAAGGAACACGGGAGCTTACATTTAGTTACTTAGGCAGCTCTACCACTGTTTCTGTACGTGATTAATGTTTGATGCCCTTGATGATGACTTTTATTATTGATGAATATGATGTTTCATGACATTTCCTTAATATGATTGATGCCCTTGATGATGACTTTTATTATTGATGAATATGATGTTTCATGACATTTCCTTAATATGATGACGATTTTTTATACTATTGATTAAGCTTTCTGAATCATTCTCAAATGTCGTGGAGGCTTATTGGGTCCTTAGGGGCATCTAGGTGATTTAGTCCTCATCTCGCATTTGTTTATGATGCTTGGGGTTAGCTCCTTGGGGGCTAACTCAATCTGTAGGTGCACTCAAGTCTAGACGTATGATTGCTACTCATAATCCTTGAGTGCTCGATAGAAATGTACTGACCTAGGTCAACATATAAACCGCTCTATCTCTAATGCCCTAATTAGCTTAGATCACTCATGCATACTTTGTTAGGAAGATATTTCTATCAATCACATAAAGCACGAAAAACATAATCCACTCATTCATGCATGCCTATTAGGGATATGTTCCTATCAATCAGTAAGAAAATCATAATCTAAACATTCAAGCAAACTCAGTGGGGAAATAACACTCATTACTCACCCAGGACACATATCAATATATCTTATCCTCCATCCCAGCACAATGGAAAGCAAAAAAATCGGTATGCATCATAAATTCTCATCCTAGGGATGTTTCCTTAATTTTTCTTACTATATAAAATATTTTCATCCAAATAGTCCTTCTAGAGTCCTAAACATGCATATTCTAACACCTAAGGAAAGATATACTCCCATGCTATTATGTTCTTACACAAGCATTACTTGAGAAAAGCGAGAATGACTATTTATATGGATGACGTATGCCTTGTCGAGCAAGCTTTTTCTTGTGTTAGGAGCTTCAAATTTTCTAAAATTTCTCTAGTATAACCTAATTCAAATCATATGATGGTCCACATCGAAATCAGGGAAGAGCAATCGAATATAGGTTAAAACGGGTAAAAATTGGAACGATACACAGAAGATTAGCATGGCCCCTGCAGAAGAATGACACACACCAATTGGGAAATGGTTCAATTTATTTTATAAATCAGAGTGGCGCAGCGGAAGCGTGGTGGGCCCATAACCCACAGGTCCCAGGATTGAAACCTGGCTCTGATATCGATCCATAAATGTCATAGAGACTTATTGGGTCCTTAGGGGCATCTAAGTGATTTAGTCCTCATCTTGCATTTTTTTTATGATGCTTGGGGTTAGCTCCTTTGGGGCTAACTCAATCTCTAGGTGCACTCAAGTCTAGACGTATGATTGCTACTCATAATCCTAGAGTGCTCGATAGAAATGTACTGACCTAGGCCAACGGTGCACTCAAGTCTTGACGTATGATTGCTACTCATAATCCTTTAGTGCTCGATAGAAATGTACTGACCTATGTCAACATATAAACCGCTCTAGCTCTAATGCCCTAATTAGCTTAGATCACTCATGCATACTTTGTTAGGAAGATATTTCTATCAATCACCTAAAGCACGAAAAACATAATCTACTCATTCATGCATGCCTATTAGGGATATGTTCGTATCAACGAGTAAGGAAATCATAATCTAAACATTCAAGCAAACTCAATGGTGAAATAACACTCATTAGTCACCCAGGACACATATCAATATATCTTATCCTCCATTCCAGCACAATGGAAAGCAAAAAAATCGGTATGCATCATAAATTCTCATCCTAGGGATGTTTCCTTAATTTTTCTTACTATATAAAATATTTTCATCCAAATAGTCCTTCTAGAGTCCTAAACATGCATATTCTAACACCTAAGGAAAGATATACTCCCATGCTATTATGTTCTTACACAAGCATTACTTGAGAAAAGCGAGAATGACTATTTATATGGATGACGTATGCCTTGTCGAGCAAGCTTTTTCTTGTGTTAGGAGCTTCAAATTTTCTAAAATTTCTCTAGTATAACCTAATTCAAATCATATAATGGTCCACATCGAAATCAGGGAAGAGCAATCGAATATAGGTTAAAACGGGTAAAAATTGGAACGATACACAGAAGATTAGCATGGCCCCTGCAGAAGAATGACACACACCAATTGGGAAATGGTTCAATTTATTTTATAAATCAGAGTGGCGCAGCGGAAGTGTGGTGGGCCCATAACCCACAGGTCTCAGGATTGAAATCTGGCTCTGATATCGATCCTTAAATGTCATAGAGACTTATTGGGTCCTTAGGGGCATCTAAGTGATTTAGTCCTCAGCTTGCATTTTTTTTATGATGCTTGGGGTTAGCTCCTTTGGGGCTAACTCAATCTCTAGGTGCACTCAAGTCTAGACGTATGATTGCTACTCATAATCCTAGAGTGCTCGATAGAAATGTACTGACCTAGGCCAACGGTGCACTCAAGTCTTGACGTATGATTGCTACTCATAATCCTTTAGTGCTCGATAGAAATGTACTGACCTATGTCAACATATAAACCGCTCTAGCTCTAATGCCCTAATTAGCTTAGATCACTCATGCATACTTTGTTAGGAAGATATTTCTTGGTGCACTCAAGTCTTGACGTATGATTGCTACTCATAATCCTTTAGTGCTCGATAGAAATGTACTGACATTTGTCAACATATAAACTACTCTAGCTCTAATGCCCTAATTAGCTTAGATCACTCATGCATACTTTGTTAGGAAGATATTTCTATCAATCACCTAAAGCACGAAAAACATAATCTACTCATTCATGCATGCCTATTAGGGATATGTTCGTATCAACCAGTAAGGAAATCATAATCTAAACATTCAAGCAAACTCAATGGTGAAATAACACTCATTAGTCACCCAGGACACATATCAATATATCTTATCCTCCATTCCAACACAATGGAAAGCAAAAAAATCGGTATGCATCATAAATTCTCATCCTAGGGATGTTTCCTTAATTTTTCTTACTATATAAAATATTTTCATCCAAATAGTCCTTCTAGAGTCCTAAACATGCATATTCTAACACCTAAGGAAAGATATACTCCCATGCTATTATGTTCTTACACAAGCATTACTTGAGAAAAGCGAGAATGACTATTTATATGGATGACGTATGCCTTGTCGAGCAAGCTTTTTCTTGTGTTAGGAGCTTCAAATTTTCTAAAATTTCTCTAGTATAACCTAATTCAAATCATATAATGGTCCACATCGAAATCAGGGAAGAGCAATCGAATATAGGTTAAAATGGGTAAAAATTGGAACGATACACAGAAGATTAGCATGGCCCCTGCAGAAGAATGACACACACCAATTGAGAAATGGTTCAATTTATTTTATAAATCAGAGTGGCGCAGCGGAAGTGTGGTGGGCCCATAACCCACAGGTCCCAGGATTGAAACCTGGCTCTGATATCGATCCTTAAATGTCATAGAGACTTATTGGGTCCTTAGGGGCATCTAACTGATTTAGTCCTCATCTTGCATTTTTTTTATGATGCTTGGGGTTAGCTCCTTTGGGGCTAACTCAATCTCTAGGTGCACTCAAGTCTAGACGTATGATTGCTACTCATAATCCTAGAGTGCTCGATAGAAATGTACTGACCTAGGCCAACGGTGCACTCAAGTCTTGACGTATGATTGCTACTCATAATCCTTTAGTGCTCGATAGAAATGTACTGACCTATGTCAACATATAAACCGCTCTAGCTCTAATGCCCTAATTAGCTTAGATCACTCATGCATACTTTGTTAGGAAGATATTTCTTGGTGCACTCAAGTCTTGGCGTATGATTGCTACTCATAATCCTTTAGTGCTCGATAGAAATGTACTGACATTTGTCAACATATAAACCGCTCTAGCTCTAATGCCCTAATTAGCTTAGATCACTCATGCATACTTTGTTAGGAAGATATTTCTATCAATCACCTAAAGCACGAAAAACATAATCTATTCATTCATGCATGCTTATTAGAGATATGTTCCTACCAACCAATAAGGAAATCATAATCTAAATATTCAAGCAAACTCAATGGTGAAATAACACTCATTATTCACCCAGGACACATATCATAATATCTTAAACTCCATTCCAGCACAATGGAAAGCGTAAAAATCGGTATGCATCATAAATTCTCATCCTAGGGATATTTCCTTAATTTTTCTTAACATATAAAATATTTTCATCCAAATAGTCCTTCTAGAGTCCTAAACATGCATATTCTAACACCTAAGGAAAATATACTCCCATGCTATTATGTTCTTACACAAGCATTACTTGAGAAAAGCGAGAATGACTATTTATATGGATGACGTATGCCTTGTCGAGCAAGCTTTTTCTTGTGTTAGGAACTTCAAATTTCCTAAATTTCTCTAGTATAACCTACTTCAAATCATATAATGGTCCACATCGAAATCAGGGAAGAGCAATCGAATATAGGTTAAAACGGGTAAAAATTGGAACGATACACAGAAAATTAGCATGGCCCCTGCAGAAGAATGAAACACACCAATTGAAAAATGCTTTAATTTATTTTATAAATCAGAGTGGCGTAGCGGAAGCGTGGTGGGCCCATAACCCACAGGTCCCAGGATTGAAATCTGGCTCTGATATTGATCCTTAATATCCTTAACTTCAAGGAACGATAGCTTACATTTAGTTACTTAGGCAGTGGTAGCAGCTCTACCACTGTTTCTGTATGTGATTAATGTTTGATTCCCTTGATGATGACTTTTATTATTGATGAATATGATGTGTTTCATGCAGCTCTACCCCCGTTTCTGTACGTGATTAATGTTTGATGCCCTCGATGATGACTTTTATTATTGATGAATATGATGTTTCATGACATTTCCTTAAAATGATGACGATTTTTTATACTATTGATTAAGCTTTCTTAATCATTCTTAAATGTCATGGAGGCTTATTGGGTCCTTAGGGGCATCTAGGTTATTTAGTCCTCATCTCGCATTTTTTTTATGATGCTTGGGGTGAGCTCCTTTGGGGCTAACTCAATCTCTAGGTGCACTCCAGTCTAGACGTATGATTGCTACTCATAATCCTAGAGTTCTCGATAGAAATGTATTGACCTAGGCCAACGGTGCACTCAAGTCTTGACATATGATTGCAACTCATAATCCTTTAGTGCTCGATAGAAATGTACTGACCTATGTCAACATATAAACCGCTCTAGCTCTAATGCCCTAATTAACTTAGATCACTCATGCATACTTTGTTAGGAAGATATTTCAATCAATCACCTAAAGCACGAAAAACATAATCTACTCATTCATGCATGCCTATTAGGGATATGTTCGTATCAACCAGTAACGAAATCATAATCTAAACATTCAAGCAAACTCAATGGTGAAATAACACTCATTAGTCACCCAGGACACATATCATAATATCTTATCCTCCACTCCAACACAATGGAAAGTATAAAAATCGGTATGCATCATAAATTCTCATCCTAGGGATATTTCCTTAATTTTTATTAACATATAAAATATTTTCATCCAAATAGTCCTTCTAGAGTCCTAAACATGCATATTCTAACACCTAAGGAAAGATATACTCCCATGCTATTATGTTCTTACACAAGCATTACTTGAGAAAAGCGAGAATGACTATTTATATGGATGACATATGCCTTGTCGAGCAAGCTTTTTCTTGTGTTAGGAGCTTCAAATTTTCTAAAATTTCTCTAGTATAACCTAATTCAAATCATAAAATGGTCCACATCGAAATCAGGGAAGAGCAATCGAATATAGGTTAAAACGGGTAAAAATTGGAACGATACACAGAAGATTAGCATGGCCCCTGCAGAAGAATGACACACACCAATTGAGAAATGGTTCAATTTTTTTCATAAATCAGAGTGGCGCAGCGGAAGCGTGGTGGGCCCATAACCCACAGGTCCCAGGATTGAAATCTGGCTCTGATATCGATCCTTAATATCCTTAACTTCAAGGAACGATAGCTTACATTTAGTTACTTAGGCAGTGGTAGCAGCTCTACCACTGTTTCTGTATGTGATTAATGTTTGATGCCCTTGATGATGACTTTTATTATTGATGAATATGATGTGTTTCATGCAGCTCTACCACTGTTTCTGTATGTGATTAATGTTTGATGCCCTGATGATGACTTTTATTATTGATGAATATGATGTGTTTCAAGACATTTCCTTAATATGATGACGATTTTGTATACTATTGATTAAGTTTTCTTAATCATTCTTAAATGTCATGGAGGCTTCTTGGGTCCTTAGGGGCATCTAGGTGATTTAGTCCTCATCTCGCATTTTTTTTATTATGCTTGGGGTTAGCTCCTTGGGGGCCAACTCAATCTCTAGGTGCGCTCAAGTCTAGACGTATGATTGCTACTCATAATCCTTTAGTGCTCGATAGAAATGTACTGACCTAGGCCAACGGTGCACTCAAGTCTTGACGTATGATTGCTACTCATAATCCTTTAGTGCTCGATAGAAATGTACTGACCTATGTCAACATATAAACCGCTCTAGCTCTAATGCCCTAATTAGCTTAGATCACTCATGCATACTTTGTTAGGAAGATATTTCTATCAATCACCTAAAGCACGAAATACATAATCTGCTCATTCATGCATGCCTATTAGGGATATGTTCGTACCAACCAGTAAGGAAATCATAATCTAAACATTCAAGAAAACTCAATGGGGGAAATAACACTCATTAGTCACCCAGGACACATATCATAATATCTTATCCTCCATTCCAGCACAATGGAAAGCATAAAAATCGGTATGCATCATAAATTCTCATCCTAGGGATATTTCCTTAATTTTTCTTAACATATAAAATATTTTCATCCAAATAGTCCTTCTAGAGTCCTAAACATGCATATTCTAACACCTAAGGAAAGATATACTCCCATGCTATTATGTTCTTACACAAGCATTACTTGAGAAAAGCGAGAATGACTATTTATATGGATGACGTATGCCTTGTCGAGCAAGCTTTTTCTTGTGTTAGGAGCTTCAAACTTTCTAAAATTTCTCTAGTATAACCTAATTCAAATCATAAAATGGTCCACATCGAAATCAGGGAAGAGCAATCGAATATAGGTTAAAACGGGTAAAAATTGGAACGATACACAGAAGATTAGCATGGCCCCTGCAGAAGAATGACACACACAAATCGGAAAATTGTCCAATGTTTTTATAAATCAGAGTTGCGTAGCGGAAGCGTTGTGGTCCCATAACGCACAAGTCCCAAGATTGAAACTTGGCTTTGATATGATACACAACCCCAAGACATGATTTTGAAAGTTATGATATAAAATCATGTGGTATGAAGGAAAAAAGGAAGAGGGTTGTTTTAAACCTCATGAATTATTGTATGTTACAAGCATGGGGCTTATGATGAACCTTATGAAAGAGAAAATGATCATTATGTTTAACATGATGTTAAGATGGTTGCTGCTACTTTCGGGTTTCCGACAACACCACCAGAGAATGCTAGTCCGACTAGAAGGGACCCAGAAGGTGTGTAATAATTCTGAATACGACTTAAAATGATAGGTCTTATTCATGTTGCATGTTTTAACTACTCATCCAATGATCCCATTAGGATCACCTAAGGGAATATGACTTAAAATGATAGGTCCCATTCATGTTTGTATGTCTTTTCATTTTCTAGCTCCAATAGCGGGGTCACTTACTGAGTATAAAATACTCAAGCCACATGCTACTTCTATATTTCATGTAAAGTTTGTATGTCTTTTGTATTGTTTTAAAGACATTTTCTTAAACATGTAAGCCCTTAACGTTGTTTTATGGAGATGATTTAATTGATTATTTCCGCATAAGAAGTTATATTATATATACGGTAGCGACTTTAAGTTAGTAGAAATCTATTGTTCTTACATTTCTCCCCTCAATTCTTTCATGAAACTTAAAAGATTGAGTCTCAAGAAAGAGATAGGGGCAATATCTCACCTTTTCTTGGACTGTATCCTAAATTATCAGCTTCCAAACTTGGTGGAATACTCAATTTTAGGGTTTATTGAGTACGATTATTGTTGCATATTAAGGCCACAATTTTTTTCACAAGAATTCTTCCTTATATTCCCCTCAAACTAAATGAATTAATTTAAGATGAAAACTGTGGCTACTATTGAATTCAAATTTCGGTTTGCATCTGAACCTAAAATGTAGAGTTGATCCTCCTAGGCAGCTTGATCTCAACGAATTACCCCTCAATTCCTTCATCAGATATGCTTTATTTAGTTTCCTAAGTCTAACGAAACCTCAATTTTAAATAAAATGGGCTAGAAATAAGAGTTTGAGTTTTGCCCCCAAAACTGGCATGATATTATATTTCTCTAATTGGGAACACTCTTGGAGTTATTGTCAAAATTTAGTGAAAATTAGTTTGAATTAGTCTAGATATTCATATTTATAATCATAATAAGTTAATATTTGGAGAATACATTAACTATACAATATATCTGAGATTCAGTTAATACAAGATATTCATATTCAGTTAATATTTTGAGAATATATTAGTTATAGAATATATCTTAGATTTCGTTAATATTTTTCTCTTTAGATTTGATTAGTAGTATATTTTATTTTATTGTTAAGATTGAGATCGTTTATATTTTCCTTATTTGTAGGTATTAGTTGGTATCTTATATTTATTTGAACGTTGTGAATGTTAATAAAGGTTGAACCTTCGATTCGAATTCTATAGTTATTGGAAGTTATGTATGGAAGCTTATCTACAGGGGGAAGATTTGTGGGATTTAATGGAAGGTGATGACACAGAAATTCCAGCAAATACTCCACAAAATGTAGAATTACGCTGACAATGGAAGATCAAATGCGAAAAACAGATACTCCACAGAATGCAGAATTACGTCGACAATGGAAGATCAAATCCGGAAAAGCCTTATTTACCTTGCAAACTTTGATTAGCAAGGACTATATTGATCACGTTCGTGATTTAAAGTCACCAAAGCGTATGGGAAACACTTCAAAAGTTGTTCACTAAGAAAAATACCGCTCGACTACAATTTCTAGAGAATGAACTAGCTATGGTAACTCAAGGTAATTTTTCTGTTGAAGAATTTTTTTTTAAAGTGAAAAATCGGTGTTCTGAAATTTCAAAATTAGATGCTAAGGAGCCCGTGAGTGGTGCTCGATTACGGCGTCATCTTATTCGTGGATTACGAAAAGATTTTATGCCCTTTATTTCCTCAAAACAAGGGTGGGCAAATCAGCCTACAGTAATTGAGCTCGTGAATCTTCTTTCCAATCAGAAACGTTTGATTAAGCAAATGACTAATAGCAACGAGTTTTTCCCAAAGTCATAAGATGTGTTGTATGTCAAAGATCAAAGGAGACAGAATTTTCATTCAAAGTCTTATTCAAGCAATGAGAATCAATTCACGAGTGAGGAGTTTTCAAAGAAGCCATTTAAAGATTGTTACAAGTGTGGAAAACCTGGCCATTTTAAACGAGATTGTCAGGTAGAAATAGTGTGTGATCGTTGCAGAAAGCCAGGCCATATTAAGCCAAATTGCCAAGTCAATACAGGAATTAGATGCAAATGTTGTACATGAAAGTAAAAATTCTTCCTATCAAATTTGGGAATATTGCTTAACCATTGAGGTTCTTGACCAGCCAACAAACGTGACTAGAGTTGTACATCAAGATGATGTCTCTACAGATGCTCATGCCTTTATAGACTACAATGAAGAATGGATTCTCGATTCTGGTTGTTCTCATCATGCAACTAGAAACAAAACTCTTCTATCAGATGTTTTTCCACATTGTCAAGAGAAGAGTAAAGGGCCCAACAAAGTGGCTGAATTGGAATCACGGCTTTCTCAACTCTAGGAGGAACTGAAGAAAACAAGTGATCAACTAAGTGCATCTGAATCACACAAAAAGCAAGCCCAACAAAAAGCAGAAGAAGCAAATAAACAACTATCAGATATGTCTGCAAAGCTTGAAGAATCCCAACAGCAGGCGTTTGAGCTCTCCTCTTCTGAGGAAGATCGTGTTCAAGAACTGCACAAACTTTCTCAAGATCGTAATCGAGCATGGAAGTCCAAACTCGAAGATGTTCAAAAGCAGCATGCAATGGATGCTGCTGCATTGGCCTCTGCTATAAATGAAGTTCAGAGGCTCAAGGTCCAGCTGAACATGGTATCTAAATCCAACCAAACTCGAAGTAACCTCGCAAAGTCTAGGGAAAAGCTTCAATCAGATGGAATCAAAGTTGTTGAAGCCTACAACTCTTTGTCACCAGAATTGGAGGAATCAAAGATGGAAATTCAGGGAGGGATGGCCTTGATTTTTATGGAGGGAAGGGAAGATGCCAGAAAAGATTAAATTTCGGTCGTGTTGGTGGTGGATTTAGGAATTATGGCTCGAATGGTTCGTATGAGAGGAGTAACAGGTATTCGAATGGGGATGATTCATCTAACTCAAAGTGGGGTTTGTCAAGGGTCTTTGATGAAAATAGGAGGAAGAAAGATGAAGGTAATTCTGGCAGCGGCGGTGGTGGCAGTCGACCGAAGCTTAGTCTGCAGCCACGTACGCTGCCGGTGAATGATGTGAAGTCGTCGAAGATATCAGGGACGACGACGAGGTCCAAGAGTTCGAACCCATTTGGAATGGTGAGGCCAAGGGAAGAGGTTCTAGCTGAGAAAAGACATGATTAGAAAAAACTTGACAAGGAGTTAGAGTCGAAAATTATGGAAATGTCAGGGGAGAAGACTGAAAAATCCAACGCCATTGGGAAAAAAAGCTTTGGCAATGGAATTGGTCAGGCTGCTGAGGACAAAACAAAGAGGAGCTGGAGGAAGCCGAGTTTCAATAACTCTGGACCCGTGGGGCGGGGTGATGAACCTGATAAAAATCCTAGTGGTTTTGTGGATGCTAATTGGGCTGGTGACGTGAACGATAGATGCTCCACAAAAGGTTTTTGTTTTATAGCAGACTCTGTTGCAATTTCATGGTGAAGTAAAAAGCAAAGCATCGTTGCTTTGTCATGTTGTGAAGCAGAATATGTAGCTGCTACAATGGCTACTAGGATTTTTGTGGTTGATCAGGAGGCTTATTCAAGAAATGGTGACTACTCATTATCATTTTGTTTGAGAGAATGCTAACGCAGGATGTTGAATTGCAGAAAATACAGACTAATGAGCATGTTGTGGACATATTTACTAAGGCACTTGCGAAAGTGAAGTTTTAAGTTTTTCGTAAAGGCTCTCAGAGCTATTGAGAAAATAAGCTTGCAACAAGGGAGGCTGCTAAAATTTAATGCAAACTTATTGTTATTTTGAATTAGTCAAAATATTCATAATCCATTAATATTTTGAGAATATATTAGTATTAGAATATATCTTAGATTCAATGAATATTTTTATGTTTAGATTTGATTAGTAGTATATTTTATTTTATTGTCAAGGTTTAAATAGTTTATATTTTCCTTGTTTGTAGGTATTAGTTGGTATCTTGTATCTATTTAAAGCTTGTGAATATCAATAATGAAGATTGAACCTTCGATCCCAATTCTATTTCTTATTCTTAAATCTGTATTCTTTGGCGGAGTAATAATATTTTCATATCTATTCACACTCTTGAGTGGTAGATATTGCGTTAGCTATTACCCTTTCAGGTCTTCTATGAAAATGTTTCTTGGAGGTGCAGAAACCGATTGGGATAAGCCTCACGCGACGAATTCGCGTGTAAAATCGAATTGAATTTTTTAACCTCCTCCGGATTACTTCAATGGCAGCCCAAATTTGGGAAATAGATTTGGGGCATTTTGTCCCTTCTTTCCTTCACCCAAATTGTGGTTAATCTTATTTAGAAAGAATAGAAACAAGTTTGGAGGCAAATGATTGACTATAGCTCTCGAATTTGGAAGGAACATGAGAACTCAAAACCTAAAAAATGAAAAAGCTTATAACTCGTGATTGAAGGCTCGATGTTGCTTGCTTCTTGCTCCAAATGAATACACATGGCTCATGACTTAAGAGAAATGATCCACCACCTTTGAAACGTTTAGAACCACCATGATTTTGTAGTTGATCCTTTTGGATGTTTTCGCTAGAAAATCCTGTGCCGATCATAGCTTTGTCAAATTTAGTTATGATTTGATGATTTGTGAATGTTCTAGATCATATCCAATTTAGAGAGAGATCCAACGGCTAGGTTTCAAGAGACTGTGGATTATGTGCATAAGGGTACTATGGAGGATCTAATTTGGTCAGCAATGACAATTTGGTGATTCTTTTAAACTTTATAAATAAGGTAATTTATCACTTTCCCAAAATTTTAATATTATTTTTTTCGAATTAATCCAAAAAAAATTTATCAAATTGGTTACCTCTTGTTAGTCCTTTTCTTCTTGTCGAGTATCTTGAAGTTCATATCCATAAAGAAATAAAATTTGGAGAAATTTTGGATCGACTCTTCTTTACATGTTAAATCCTTTTTCGAAGAAAGTGTATCATGTGCTATCATGTGAGTGGAGGACGTATACTTTCGTAACGTAGACACATGTTAAATCCTTTTTCTCCTTTCATTTTTTTCAATTATCCATTAATAAAGAAGTGATGCCACTTTGAAACTCTCTTGGGTGAGAATAATTTCGTGAAGTTTATCCTTCATATATCAAATAGTTATGCTTCTAATATGTAGTTCAAGGCTGTGTTCTCAAAAGATGACTTCATTGATAAATTTTTTTTTTCCTCCGATTCCAATGATTCAAAAACTCTTATGAGTTCTTACCATTCTGCTTGTTATTTAATGTAATTATTCCCGTTGTTGTCTTGTTCTTGTTATTTTTTTCAACTATTTGTTGGATTTTCGGTCAATTTATAAATTGTTGAGCGTTCTCCTCCCTTTGCTGGACATTTCAGAGTGTCATTGACATAGAATTCTATTTGTTGATCATTCATTCTCAAAATTATAGTTCCATTGTGGACATATACTAATGTTCTCGTGGTTTTTGTTAAGAAATAGAAATAGAAAATAGAATTGAAAAAGTGTATGATCTTCATGCACGTTTACAACGTTTAAATAGATACAAACTATTAACTAATACCTAAAAATAGAAAAAAATATATAACTAACCAAATCGTGTAAATAAATAAAATACACGATTAATCAAATTTATACTAACAACTCCCTAAATATCTCAGATATATTCTAACTAATATATCTCCAAAATATCCTCTTAATACTCCCCCTCAAGTTGGAGAGTGTATGTCGATCACACCCAACTTGTCCTTCAAAAGGTCAAATTATTGTCTTCCCAGAGCTTTAGTAAAAACATCTGACAATTGCATTTTGGTCGAAATATAACATGGTTTGATGATTCTAGCTTGTAACTTTTCTCGAACTATATGACAATCTATTTCAATGTGTTTCGTACGTTCGTGAAAAACTGGATTGGCTGCTATATGTAATGCTGCTTGATTATCACAATATAATAATGTTGGTTCGGACAGTGGAACATTCAAGTCTTGAAGAATGTATCTTAACCAAGTTATCTCTAAACAAGTATTTGCCATAGCTCGATACTCGGTTTTTGCTGATGATCTAGACACATTAGTCTGCTTTTTAGACTTCCAAGAAATAATTGAATTTCCAAGAAAAATGCAGAACCCAGAAATAGACCGTCTGGAAGTTGGACAACCACCCCAGTCAGAATCGCAATATGCTTGTAATCTTAAATTGTTTTCAGATGGCAGTAGGAGTCCTCGACCAGGAGTGCCTTTGATGTACCTCAGAACTCGAAGAGCTGCCTCCCAATGTGATTTTCTTGGTTCATGCATAAATTGGCTAAGCATACGAACTGAATAAGCTATGTCAAGCCTAGTGACAGTCAAATATATTAATCTGCCAATTAACCGTCTGTATTTACTTGGATCGTTCAATTTCTCTCCTTCAGTTAAAGAAAGTTTCAGATTTTGCTCCATAAGAAATTTGTCTGGACGTGCTCGTGTAAGTCCTGTGTCTTGAAGGATGTCTAGAGCATACTTTCTTTGAGTCATAAAAATTCCTTTTCTAGACCGAGAAAATTCAATGCCTAGAAAATATTTCAAATTTCCTAAATCTTTGATAAGAAATTTCTGGAGTAAACTAGTCTTGAGATATTGCATTTCTTTGAGATCATTGCCTGTCAACAGAATATCATCAATATAGATTAGAACTGCAGTGAAAGAAGTACCTTTACTCTTAGTAAACAAAGAGTAGTCTGCTTTGGACTCAGTGTAGCCTGCATTTTGTATAGTTGTAGAAAATATGGAGAACCAATTGCGAGAAGCTGTTTTAATCCATAAAGATATTTATGGAGCCGACATACTGTATTCTCCCCCTGTCGGCGAAGACCTGGTGGTAAAGACATATAAACTTCCTCGTCTAGTTACCATGGAGAAAGGCATTTTGAACATCCAACTGATGGGTGAACCATTTTCGAGCAGCAACAACAGTGAGTAAGCAACGAAGTGTAGTAAGTTTCGCTGTGGGGGAAAATGTTTCTGTGTAATCAATACCTTCAACCTGAGTGTATCCCTTTGCTACAAGTCGAGCTTTATGACGTTCAACAAAACCATCAGAGTTGTATTTAATTTTGTACACCCAGCGACAACCAATAGCTTTATGACCAGGTGGTAGAGGAATGAGAGACCATGTATGATTACGTTCCAAAGCTGCAATTTCATCATTCATAGCCTGCTGCCATAAAGGGTCGCCAACTGCCTCGTCATAGGTTTTGGGTTCTGTCTGGGATGTAATAAGAGCTAGAAAAGCACGTTGAGTAGGAGAAAAACGAGAGAATGAAAGGTAATGATGAAGGGGATACCTGATGCCAGTGTCGGGACTTGAGCTAGAGGTTAAATGATTGGCTCCAGAAGACATCTCATAATCCTTATGCCAAGCTGGAGGCTGTTTAGTGCGAGTAGAACGTCGGAGTGGAGCTGATGTATCAGGCGGGATAGGATTGGAATCAGTGGGCAAATCTGGAGAAGGTGGATGAGACAACGAAGTAGTAGGTGAAGGGATAGGAGGTGAAGGAGGAATGGAAGGTGGAGGATGGATGCTTAAGTAGGATGGATCATGAAGTGGAACAACAAGAGTCGAAGGAGCTAATGTCGAAGTTTGTGAAGCTGATGAAAAAGGAAAATCATCTTCACAAAATTTAACATCACAGCTGATAAAGAATTTGTGAGATTGCATGTCATACAATTTGTAACCTTTATGACCACAAGGATATCCTACGAAAACACAAGGAATTGCCCGAGGTTCAAATTTTTGCTTAGGATGTACTATAGTTGCATAACATTTACAACCAAAAACTTTAAGATGATGAAATGTAGGTGATCGTTAGATAACACTGGTGATGGCGTTCTATTTATAAGATAAACAGCCGTTAAAACGCACTCTCCCCAAAAATTAAGTGGAACCTGTGACTGAAAAAGAAGAGACCTAGCTACATTTAGGATATGGCGATGCTTACGTTCTATGACTCCATTTTGTTGTGGAGTATAAACACAAGTGCGCTGAAATTCAATACCACAAAAAGTAAAGAATGGTTGCAAAGATAGGAACTCAGTCCCATTGTCTGATCGAACTATCTTGATAGTAGTATGAAATTGAGTTTGAACAAATTTAACAAAGTTCATTAACAAATGATGTACTTCTGACTTATGTTGCATTAGAAAAACCCAAGTACGTCGAGTAAATCATCAACAATAGTGAGAAAAAACGCAAACCAGAATGGGTAGGAATTTTATGTGGTCCCCAAACATCACAATGTATTAGATCAAAGGCAGAATGGGTTGTTATTGAACTTCTTGGGAAAGACAACCTAGTTTGTTTTGCTAACGGGCAGATACTACAATTATGAGAATAACTCGCATTATTAAGATGCAATTGATCAGCTAGAAATTCAAAACGAGAAAAAGAAGGATGACCTAGACGTAAATGCCACAAATCAGATGACTGAGATACTTGATGAGCTAAAGATTTGATTGGAGATGAAGAAATATGATAGAGACCTCCAAATTGTATACCCGAGCCAATCATCTTCCCCGTAGCCAAGTCTTGCATAACACAAGAATCAGGATAGATGGTGACATAACATTTCAAGTTATTGGTAAGTTTGCTGATCGACATTAGGTTTAAATTGAATGAAGGCACACATAAAACGTTGTTTAACTTAAGGTTAGGGCTAAGGAAAATATTGCCAGTATGTGACACACGTGCTGTCTCTCCATTAGGAAAATTTATTGTAGACATGATGGCAGCCTTTGGATCAGTCATAACAGAAGATTTTGATACTATATGATCCGTAGCTCCACTATCGAGAATCCATGAATTAGAACTCGCAGAGTTAACAGATAATGTAGATATGGGAAACAAACCTGCAACATTGATGTGATTGTCAAAATTACCAAAAGGGTTTTGATTGATTGCAGATAAGGCTTGTGCTATCTGTCGTAATTGCTCAGAAGAAAAATTTGGAATGAAATAAGGTGACTGTTCTTTTGTATTCAACTGTGAAACATCGGCCATATTTGCAGATGATCGGTATCCACGATGATTGTGTTGATTGACTTGTCTTGTCCTTGTAGAATTATTTTTCTGTCGACACCGATCTTCTGTATGTCCCCTTCTATCACAAAACTTACAATGAAACTTAAGAATTCAACACTCATTGATTGTTTGACCACTTTTATTGCAGTGTTCACACGATTTGTCCTTGGCGAATTTTGAATAAGTTGTTTTCTTCTGCACTGCTGATGCAATCGAGAAATTCTCAGTAGGTTCAGAAGTTACCTGTCGCTGCATCTCTTCTTGTACAAGTAATGAATAAGCTTGCCTCACATTAGATAATGGAGACATCATCAATATGTTAGATCTCACCGTTTTATAAGACTCATTGAGCCCCATGAGCAATTGCATCAACTTGTCTTCTTCGCGTTGATCAATATGTATTTGACGTTGATTACACGTAAATGGTGTGGGGTACGCTTCCAGTTCATCCCAGAGTGCTTTGACCTTGGTGAAATATGTTGACAGTGCCATGGTTCCTTGTGACATCGTTGCTATCGAGTTTTGTATTTGAAAAATTGCTGGAGCATTCTTTTGTGAGAATTGATCGCGAAGATCAACCCACACTTGATGAGCTGTCTTGGCGTGAATAATGCTTTTAGCGATATCTGCTTCAACAGAATGAGTTAACCAAGATATTATCATACTGTTGCACTGATTCCAGAGTTCGAATTCGGTTGAATTTGCATCTTGGGGCGGTTCCTCAATTGTGCCATCAATGAAGCCAATTTTCTTCTTGACAATAAGAGCATGCATAACTGATTTACTCCAGAATTGGTAATTTGCTCCATTTAATTTGATTGAAAAAAGTGAATATCCTGGCTGATCAGAGTGATGCATATAGTAAGGATGTGTTAAATCAACATCCGAAATTTTAAAGCTGGATTTGGCTGATTCCGCCATAAAGAAAATTTTGATATTTAAGAACACCACGATCAATGCTCTAATACCATGTTAAGAAATAGAAATAGAAAATAGAATTGGAAAAAAGTATGATCTTAATTCAAGTTTACCATGTTTAAATACATACAAACTATTAACTAATATCTAAAAATAGAAAAAAATATATAACTAACTAAATCTTGTAAATAAATAAAATAGACCATTAATCAAATTTATACTAACAACTCCCTAAATATCTCAAATATATTTCAACTAATATATCTTCAAAATATCCTATTAATAGTTTTCAAAAATGATCTTCCTAAGATAATTGGTACATCAGGATCCGCTTCCTAGTCTAAAACAATAAAATTTGCTGGATATATGAATTTATCCACTTGAATTAAAATTTCTTCGATCTTTTCTTAGGGATAAGTGATGAATCTATTGACTAGTTGGATGGTGACTGTAGTTAGTCTAGCCTCACGAATCCTTAACTTCTTATGAATGGATAGAGGTATTAAGTTGATGTTTGCCCCCAAGTCACATAATGTTCGACCTAACATTTTTCCTCCAATGGATACAAAAATAGCGAATGGGCCCGAGTCTTTTTCCTTTAGTGGGATTTTATTTTTTCGAATTGCACTACACTTTCCATTTAGTGCTATCACCTTGAATTCTTCTTCCTCTAAAAAGTGAGTAAACATACCCATAATCTAACTTTTACTTTTGACTTTTTAAAAATCGGTCAAAGTAGTGAGGTAGGGTTGTGCTCTTTCAAGCAAGAATAATTTGAGCTTCTAATTCATTTATTTGGGTTTAAAAATCTAGGTTTTATTGGAGGTGGTGTTGAGGATGTGAGGTTAAACACGTAAATTCAATCATTTTCCTTACCATTTATGTGTTCTCAAATTTGAATTCAACCAATGAGAGTCTTTCACTTGTCAAACATCCCATGGTTGATAATTTTTGTAATTATCCCAAACTTTTTCTTTAGTTATTAATTATTAATTTGGTAATTATCTCAAAAAAATCATCGTTTTATACCAAAAATATCAATTTGTCATCTTGTGAGGTAGCTTCCAAATAAGCCAGCATCGAGGGGCTTAATTTCCAATTTGGTTAACTATGGGCCATTTTTACAATTTCCCACTTTGTAGGGCTATCTTTATAAATTTGGTTTATTACGAGGGCATTGCTCGCAAATTGGATGTTAAGTGGGTTAAATTTTTTATTTCACTCTTTTAGAATTATTTTTCCAAAAATACCCTTTTAGGGCCTTTTACTATCTTTACGTAACTATTCCTAGGCTATGCTTTTTTTTGTTTTTTTGGGTAAGATGAATGCATAATATTTGTTTAAATATGAATCTACTCGGTGGACTCATATATGTACCGTTAGGTCTGACTACAGGCTAGCACTCACTTATGCTGCTGGAAACCAATAGCAAACAAAAAAATGTGTTTAGTATCTTTCTCTACGCATCCATATAGAACACATACTAGAGAAGAATCTTGTGCTCGTGACATACAACATACAACACACTTTGAGGGTTTCACGTTCCACCCTCAATTACAAATTTACGCCGGTACGACCCTATTCAGGAGGCTTGACGCCGTGTTCACATTCACTAGGGGCACTCATCATGAGTCAACTACATGTGTAGTCCCAAGTTCGTTTTCATGATCGGTTTATAGAATTGCGGTCTTAGTCTTTATCCCATTCCTACACTTGATTGGAGCACTCACCCTAAGTCATCTACCTGTGTAACCCCAAATCTTTTCCAAGGCTAGTTTACGAAATCGTAACTTCTTCCTTACCCGTTTGTACACTCAATAGAAGTTCTCATCTCGAGCTAACTACCCATGTAATCTCAAGTCCTTCTTCAAGATCAATTTACATGATTGCAACATCAGCCTTGACTAGACC
Organism: Cucurbita maxima; assembly: GCF_002738345.1. Taxonomy (NCBI): domain Eukaryota; kingdom Viridiplantae; phylum Streptophyta; class Magnoliopsida; order Cucurbitales; family Cucurbitaceae; genus Cucurbita; species Cucurbita maxima. The sequence goes on from NW_019272019.1 coordinate 388,049, forward strand.
CTACACTCAATAATAGCTCAAGTAACTTTGGGGTTCTGATGATATTTTTCATACTATTGTAAAGCTTTCTCAATCATTATTAGATGTCATGGAGGGTTATTAGGTCTTAGGGGCATCTAGGTGATTTATTCCTCATCTTGAATTTTTTAGGATGCTTGGGGTTAGCTCCTCGGGGCTAGTTCAATCTCTGGGTGCACCCAAGTCTAGACATATGATCGATACTCATAATCCTCGAGTGCTCGATCTATTAGAAATGTACTGGCCTAGGTCAACATGTAAACCACTCTAGCTCTAGTGCCATAATCTTAGCTTGTTCCACTCATGCATACTTTGTTAGGGAGATATTTCTATCAATCACCTAAAGCACGAAAACACATAATCTACTCATTAATGCATGCTTAATAGGCCGATATTCATATCAACCAGCAAGGAATCATAATCTAAACATTCAAACAAACTCAATGGGGAAATAACACCCATTAGTCACGCATACCACATATTATAGTATCTTATCCTCAATTCTAGCACAACGGAAAGCATAAAAATAGATATGAATCATAAAATCTCATCCTAGGGGCAGTTCGTTAATTTTCCTTAACATATATAGCATTTTCATCCAAATAACACTTTTAGAGTCCTAAATATGCATAATCTACCATTCAAGGCAAGATATGCTCGCATGCTAGTATGTCCTTGAGCTAGAATTACTTTAGAAGAGTAAAAATGATTATTTATATGGATGACGTATGCTTTGTCGAGCAAGCTTTTTCTTGTGTTAGGAGCTTCAAATTTTCTAAAATTTCTCTAGTATAACCTAATTCAAATCATAAAATGGTCTACATCGAAATCAAGGAAGAGCAATCAAATATAGGTGAAAACGGGTAAAAATTGGAACGATACACAGAAGATTAGCATGGCCCCTGCAGAAAAATGACACACACAGATTGAGAAATGGTTCAATTTTATTTATAAATTAGAGTGGCACAGTGGAAGCGTGGTGGGCCCATAACCCACAGGTCTCAAAGTTCAAGGAACGGGAGCTTACATTTAGTTACTTAGGCAGCTCTACCACTTTTTTTGTACGTGTTTTTATTGATGAATATGACGTTTCACGATATTTCCTTAATATGATGACGATTTTTTATACTATTGATTAAGCTTTCTTAATCATTCTTAAATGTCATGGAGGCTTATTGGGTCCTTAGGGGCATCTAGGTGATTTAGTCCTCATCTCGCTTTTTTTTATGATGCTTGGGGTTAGCTCCTTGGGGGCTAACTCAATCTCTAGGTGCACTCAAGTATAGATGTATGATTGCTACTCATAATCCTAGAGTGCTCGATAGAAATGTACTGACCTAGGTCAACGGTGCACTCAAGTCTAGACGTATGATTGCTACTCATAATCCTTGAGTGCTCGATAGAAATGTAATGACCTAGGTCAACATATAAACCGCTCTAGCTATAATGCCCTAATTAGCTTAGATCACTCATGCATACTTTGTTAGGAAGATATTTCTATCAATCACATAAAGCACGAAAAACATAATCTACTCATTCATGCATGCCTATTAGGGATATGTTCCTATCAACCAATAAGGAAATCATAATCTAAACATTCAAGCAAACTCAATGGGGAAATAACACTCATTATTCACCCAGGACACATATCATAATATCTTATCCTCCATTCCAGCACATTGGAAAGCGTAAAAATCGGTATGCATCATAAATTCTCATCCTAGGGATATTTCCTTAATTTTTCTTAACATATAAAATATTTTCATCCAAATAGTCCTTCAAGAGTCCTAAACATGCATATTCTAACACCTAAGGAAAATATACTCCCATGCTATTATGTTCTTACACAAGCATTACTTGAGAAAAGCGAGAATGACTATTTATATGGATGACGTATGCCTTGTCGAGCAAGCTTTTTCTTGTGTTAGGAGCTTCAAATTTTCTAAAATTTCTCTAGTATAACCTAATTCAAATCATAATACGGTCCACATCGAAATCAGGGAAAAACAATCGAATATAGGTTAAAACGGGTAAAAATTGGAACGATACAGAGAAGATTAGCATGGTCCTTGTGGAAGGATGACACACACAAATCGAAAAATTGTCCAATTTTTTATAAATCAGAGTGGCGCAGCGGAAGCGTAGTGGGCCCATAATCCATAGGTCCCAAGATTAAAACTTGGCTTTGATATGATACACAACCCCAAGACATGATTTTGAAAGTTATGATATAAAATCATATGGTATGAAGGAAAATAGGAAGAGAGGTTGTTTTGGACCTCATGAATTATTGTATGTTACAAGCATGGGGCTTATGATGAACCCTATGAAAGGGAATATGATCATTATGTTTAACATGATGTTAAGATGGTTGCTACTACTTTCGGGTTTCCGACAACAACACTAGAGAATGCTAGCCCGACTAGAAGGGACCCAGAAGGTGTGTAATAATTCTGAATACGACTTAAAATGATAGGTCTTATTCATGTTGCATGTTTTAACTACTCATCCAAAGATCCCATTAGGACAGTCACCTAAGGGAATATGACTTAAAATGACATGTTCCATTCATGTTTGTATATCTCATTAGGATAGTCACCTAAGGGAAACCTAAAATGTCAGGTCCCATTCATGTTCCCATTCACCATTACAATATTCACCTAAGGGAAACTTAAAATAACAAGTCCCATTCATGTTTGTATATCCCATTAGGATAGTCACCTAAGGGAATACGACTTAAAATGATAGGTCCCATTCATGTTTGTATGTCTTTTCATTTTCTAGCTTCAATAGTGGGGGTCACTTACTGAGTATATAATACTCAAGCCACATGCTACTTCTATATTTCAGGTAAAGTTTGTATGTCTTTTGTATTGTTTTAAAGACATTTTCTTAAACATGTATGCCCATAATGTTGTTTTATGGAGATGATTTAATTGATTATTTCCGCATAAGAAGTTACATTATATATACTGTAGCGACTTTAAGTTTTTAGAAATCTAGGGTTCTTACATTTCTCCCCTCAATTCTTTCATGAAACTTAAAAGATGGAGTCTCAAGAAAGAGTTCGGGGGCGATATCTTACCTTTTCGTGGACTGTATCCTAAATTATCAGCTTCCAAACTTGGTGGAATACTCAATTTTGGGGTTTATTGAGTACGATTATTGTTGCATATTAAGGCCACGATTTTTTTCACAAGAATTCTTTCTTATATTCCCCTCAAACTAGATGAATTAATTTAGGATGACAACTATGGCTACTATTGGATTCAAACTTTCGGTTTGCATTTGAGCCAAAAATGTAGAGTTTGATCCTCCTAGGTAGCTTGATCTCAGACGAATTACCCCTCAATTCCTTCATCAGATATGCTTTATTTAGTTCCGTAAGTCTAACGAAAACCTCAATTTTAAATAAAATGGGCTAGAAATAAGAGTTAGAGTTTTGCCCCCAAAACTTGCATGATATTATATTCCTCTAATTGGGAACACTCTTGGAGCTATTGTCAAAATTTAGTGAAAGTTAGTTTGAATTAGTCAAGATATTCATATTCATAATCATAATCAGTTAATATTTGGAGAATACATTAGTTATAGAATATATCTGAGATTCAGTTAATACAAGATATTCATATTCCGTTAATATTTGGATAATATATTAGTTATAGAATATATCCTAGATTCAGTTAATATTTTCCTCTTTGGATTTGATTAGTAGTATATTTTATTTATGGTCAAGATTGAGATAGTTTATATTTTCCTTATTTGTAGGTATTAGTTGCTATCTTGTATTTATTTGAACCTTGTGAATATTAATAAAGCTTGAATCTTCAATTCGAATTCTATTTCTTATTCCTAAATCTTATTCTTTCATTGACTAATAATATTTTCATATCTATTCACCCTTTTGAGTGGTAGATATTGCGCGTCAGTTGGTATCGGAGTCAAGTTGGTACGGTTTGATATTATTACTAAACCAGATGAATGGGGGAAGTGCTTTTATGGGTATAGCTATGGAAAAGCTTGTTTGCAATAACTATAGTTATTGGAAGTTCTGTATGGAAGCTTATCTACAGGGGGAAGATTTGTGGGATTTAATGGAAGGTGATGACACAGAAATTCCAGCAAATACTCCCCAAAATGTAGAATTACGCTGACAATGGAAGATCAAATGCGAAAAACATATACTCCACAGAATGCAGAATTACGTCGACAATGGAAGATCAAATCCGGAAAAGCCTTATTTACCTTGAAAACTTTGATTAGCAAGGAGTATATTGATCACGTTCTTGATTAAAAGTCACCAAAGCAAGTATGGGAAACACTTCAAAAGTTGTTAACTAAGAAAAATATCACTTCACTGCAATTTCTAGAGAATAAACTAGCTATGGTAACTCAAGGTAATTTTTCTGTTGAAGAATATTTTTTTAAAGTGAAAAATCTGTGTTCTGAAATTTCAAAATTAGATGCTAAGGAGCCAGTGACTGGTGCTCGATTACGGCGTCATCTTATTCGTGGATTACGAAAAGATTTATGCCCTTTATTTTCTCAATACAAGGGTGGGCAAATCAGCCTACAGTAATTGAGCTTGTGAATCTTCTTTCCAATCAGGAAGCTTTGATTAAGCAAATGACTAACAACAACGAGTTTTCCCCAAAGTCATAAGATGTGTTGTATGTCAAAGATCAAAGGAGATAGAATTTTCATTCAAAGCCTTCTTCAAGCAATGAGAATCAATTCAGGAGTGAGGAGTTGTCAAAGAAGCCATTTAAAGCTTGTTACAAGTGTGAAAAACCTGGCCATTTTAAACGAGATTGCCAGGTGTAAGTAGTGTGTGATCGTTGCGGAAAGCTAGGCCATATTAAGCCAAATTGCCAAGTCAATACAGGAATTAGAAGCAAATGTTGTACATGAAAGTAAAAATTCTTCCTATCAAATTTGGGAATATTGCTTAACCATTGAGGTTCTTGACCAGCCAACAAACGTGACTTCAGCTGTACATCAAGATGATGTCTCTACAGATGCTCATGCCTTTATAGACTACAATGAAGAATGGATTCTCGATTCTGGTTGTTCTCATCATGCAACTGGAAACAAAACTCTTCTATCAGATGTTTTTCCACATTGTCAAAAGAAGAGTAAAGGGCCCAACAAAGTGGCTGAATTGGAATCACGGCTTTCTCAACTCTAGGAGGAACTGAAGAAAACAAGTGATCAACTAAGTGCATCTGAATCACACAAAAAGAAGCCCAACAGAAAGCAGAAGAAGCAAATAAACAACTATCAGATATGTCTGCAAAGCTTGAAGAATCCCAAGAGCAGGTGATTGAGCTCTCCGCTTCTGAGGAAGATCGTGTTCAAGAACTGCACAAACTTTTTCAAGATCGCAATCGAGCATGGAAGTCCAAACTCGAAGCTGTTCAAAAGCAGCATGCAATGGATGTTGCTGCATTGGCCTCTACCATAAATGAAGTTCAAAGGCTCAAGGTCCAGCTTAACATGGTGTCTAAATCCAACCAAACTCGAAGTAACCTCGCTAAGTCTATGGAAAAGCTTCAATCAGATGGTCAAAGTTGTTGATGCCTACAACTCTTTGTCACCAGAATTGGAGGAATCAAAAGATCGAAATTCAGGGAGGGATGGCTTTGATTTTTATGGAGCGAAGGGAAGATGCCAGAAAGGTTTAAATTTCGGTCGTGTTGATGGTGGATTTAGGAATTATTGCTCGAATAGTTCGTATGAGAGGAGTAACAGGTATTCGAATGGGGATGATTTATCTCACTTAAAGTGAGGTTTGTCAAGGGTCTTTGATGAAAATAGGAGGAAGAAAGATGAAGGGTTTTTTTGTTCATTGATTACCAAGTCAAAAGGAGATGGATAAAAATAAATCTATCTATTTTATTTTATTTATTATAATAAATGCATTGCTTTGGAAGAATGGGCTCTCATTGTTTTCTAAGCTATTTCATAAAATTAGATGCATCAATGAGATTCCTTTATCTTCGCATTACATTAATTTTAAATGTAAATTAGATGAAAAATTAAATCATGTCATTGATTTTAAATTTGGTCGATTTTTTAAATAATAATAGTTATTTTTTTTATTGAGCTATACTCCTATTAACTTTAAATAATATATATATTTTTAGTAATTTTTAATACGTTTTCAAGTATTTTATTTTAGTCCTTCTAAATTAGAACTATTATTATTATTGTTAAAATATGGTTTATAATTGTGGGGCTTTAAATACATTTATATATGTTCACTCATGTTTTTAAATAAATAGGATATGTATAGAAGATATTTAAAGTTGAAAACATTATTAAACTATTTTAGAAATTTTAATCGATAAGTGAACGTATTTATAATTGAAAAAACAAAAAATGTAACTATTGTTTCATGTTTTCTAAAATCTAAAATTTCATCATAGCCTTGAGTTTAGATTTTATTTTCAGGTGTATTCGGATGCATAGTGGACCTGTTTTATAAGACCTCCTAAACCGTGTTTGAACCCGCACGCTTGACTCGACCTAATGTCGTGACCTGCTCTCCTCCTCAGCGATTGCATAGCTCGACTCTACCACTTCGTTCCAATGTTTTTTAGACCTTCCCTTTTTGTTTTTTTGTTTTTTTTAATCCTCTTGAAGCCCATTTTAGTATTTCTAAAAGAAATTGAGATGAGTATGGCCACTTTTTGCCCAATTTAAAGAATTCTAAGATAAATTATAGGTTTAATTGTGGGCATTAGGTAAATTAAAACGTTGAATGTGTTCTAATCCGGTGTCGTGAATTCTCATAAGTTGACTTGGATTTTAAATGATAGATTTGGACTAGCTCCATAGTTAAATTAGCAACTTCGACTTAAGCTACTCAGTTAAGTGGCTCGACTTTTGGCTTGGTTGAGTAACAAATAATCATTCCCAACCTCCATTGTTATAGCTTTGAAGCCTATAGCTCTAGTACCAGTACCAGACCGTTTTTTCTAATTACGTACGTATAAAGTCTCTGTCTCGTCTTTCTTACTCTTGGCCTAGCCCCTTTTCCACTTAAAATGATAATTTATTCGATATTGAATACCTTTTTGACTTTGAGACTACTACTAGTAACGAAGCTCAACCTTACTCAATCAGTCTACGAAAGCAGGGGAGCGGAGATCTTTCTTTAAATCATTCCGAAGTAGCATTTGCTGAATTGAAGTTATTCATTTTATTCGCTACTAGAGCCCGTTTCTTTACTATTACTATTCAAGATGAAGACAGGATTGAATCGAATACGGAAAGGTCATGGAACCCATACGGCACCGGACTGAGGTATGAAATGAAGGATGAATTAAACTCGCTTCGGGCTCAAGCTTAGATAGAAGAGTTCCAATGAGTCCACTAGTCCATCAATGAAAATTTGATAGAAAGCTCAAGCTGAGAAAGTAACAATCCTTTGAATAAGATTGGCTCAAGGGGTCAAAAAAAAAAAAAAAAGAACCTCTCCGACTGTGTCAACCAACCCTACGTTTAGTCTCGTGTCTATAAGATCAACCGATTCGCTCTAGGTAAGATGAACCCAACTATCACTAGATCGAAGCCTAGATGGCATTGATCAGAACACCTTGATGGGATAAGATTGTTGGAACTTTAGAGGGTCTTCGTTGACATAATCAGTCATATAAAAGATAATGAATGAATTTGACTTTTCTCTCCCCAATCAATGGTCGAGCTATTGACATCCGTTAGTAGCGGCCGTTAAAGGAAAGGAATTGGTTCGCTTTTGTTTGTGGAAAGCCCATGCATGAATGAAGTGAGGCTGCTCAACAAGCAGAAGTAAGCACTTCGTTCGGAAACTCAATCAAAAGGCGAAGACCTCATACTTTTATTACCAACCGTGTACATTCTACATACGAGATGCTTCCAAGGTGAGTAACAAATAATCATTCCCAACCTCCATTGTTATAGCTTTGAAGCCTATAGCTCTAGTATCTAAAGAAAGATCTTTCTTTAGATCTGTCAAGAATTTTGTATGCATGATGCATAGGCTCGTTATGTTAGTAACCTACATCACTACTTTTCCCGTTTATAAAATTAGGCAAAGAATCGAGAGTAATTCAAGGAAAAATTTTGGGTAAGCCTTCTCGATTTTCTTCAAAAATCTTCCTTTATAGAAAATTTCAAAGGCTACTTTTGGTTTCTTTAGACTACTGAGGAAAGAGAGGAAACAGCTTAATAGGAGGATAGAGTTTTGTCATTCACCCTTCTGTTAGAAGTTTTAAATTTGGTTGTTTTTTATTTGAAAGAATTAGAATGTAAAATTTATCCCAAAAGTATCTTGAGCATGAAAAGCTCAAAGAATAATAAGCAAAGGAAGACCCTAAGTTTCTTTTGGCAAGTTTGGGCCTAAGTTTCTAAACATTGAAAAATTACTCCTCCACAATGAATTTCATCATTTAAAACCAATTTGTTAAACTTTGTGGTAAGGAGAGGAGCAACTTTGGTGAAGAACCCAAAGGCCAACGAAGAATTTGTAAGTTTTGAAATCCATAACTTAAACCACGAAATTCGTTCTCTGTCATTCGAGTCATAACATTGATCTTATTTCATTAGCTTTAGGGTAAGTTAAGGAACAAATTAGTGAAGAAGTGAAAAAAAAAAAAACTTTAGGGCAAGTTAAGGAACAAACCAGTGAAGAAGTTGTGAAAAAAAAAAAAAAAAGCAATGTATGGTCCTAATCCAAGAACAAATTGAAGTTGAAAATCTAGGCAAGTTCATTCCGAGGTACCTTATTTTAACCTCTTATATCTAGCTCGTTAATAAGACAAATGAATTGAAATCAGTCCTATACAATTCATGCTGTGTAGAACTACATGATTCGTGAAGAAATCGAGTAGACGCTCACTGATCAAGAGAAAAAACATGATTTTTAGAGGATACAAAGTTGAGATTTTTATGTGCTTCTGATGTGCCAGCTTTAGAGCTTGTCATATCATCCTCTTTAGGTTATTTACCTACTAAGTAATAAATAGATTAGTTTAACCATTTTTATACCACGTTCACATTAATTTTTGATTTGATGTTGGAGAAAATAAACTCAATTTGGTACCTACCCAAGAAAATTAAGGAGAAAATAACTTACAGAATGTAGCAAAAAGCGATCACGAACACGACCAAACAAGTAAACCACTATATAGACAACCCTTTGCTCACATTTTTGAATTGGTTCAAATACTTTTAGACCCTTTCTCAAAAAAAAAAGAAATTATTTTTCTTGCAAATAGGCACTATTGTCCACTTACTCAAGAAGTTTGAAGGAGTTTCCGCCTTGGGAAAGTCGTGAATAGAGAACCCAAATGCAACCAAATTAGTAAGTAAGAATTCGAGAAAGTTTTAAAAAAATACTTGTAGGATTCGATTAGAACCTTTGGCAAATGATTAACATTCATATTTAGAAGCCTAATTGACCGCATTATGAAAGATAACCCTCGAAAACCTAAAACTTTACCGTTTAGCACAATATTCTTTTGTACAGTATTTGCTGCATGAATTGTGAATACAAGTAGTTTTATTATCCCACAAGTACTTAAGCATACTTTATTGATTTATTTTTCTTTACTTGAGTAGGTTGAGTATCTTGCTCATATGTCCCCAATTAGTATTTGGGCGATAGTTGTGTGGCCTAGATCATGAGCTATGACCATTTTAGATCATGAGCTATTGTCTTACGATAAGTTGATCTTAAAACCTAGCTATTGAGTCACACAAACTTTTTGGGATGATTAGATACCTTATAGGAACGTTTAGGCATAACCCCTATTCATAAATTATTCAACATGGGTTAGGGTTTACTTGGTAAATAGGAATTAGTTATCACCCATAAAGGGACTCCAAGAGTCATAGAAGATACACTATTAAGGTAGCTCTGGTTATGCGTAGTGGGGAACCATGGTCTTACACTTTTCTAGCCCATGGAGCCTATATGAGTAGATAGTCTAGTGTTCTGGCCAATAGAAGCAATCAACCGTAGTTACTATTCTAACTTGAGGAGGGTGCAAGAATAGGTAATTTATTTATTTAGCATAAAAAGGTGAAGTCATAGGTAGTTGTTGATTGGTGTCACAATCAATGATAAGATTGTGAGGCGAGAAAGTTATAGAGGATGATGACTAAGTTAAATGGGTAAGAGTTCACAACCACACTCAGAGAAAATACGTTGTGACCCCCACACGCAAGACAGTCAAGGGGCGACCCTCAAGTGGCGCCCATCCGACCATGGGAGAGGCAAGATTGAGAAGTATCATGATGCAACCGAGGAGGATGGTCCATCATCCAACACACCAAGAGTATGCATTCAAGTTAAGTTGAGACATACACAAGATTCGAGAGATGAACGTGACATGAGTGTCAAAGATAAGCTCGAAGAGGGTCAGGTTCGCCCGACCAGAAATCGGTCCAAGAGGTGTGTGAACCGACTGGTGGGTCCATACGCGCACCTATAGACCGTGTGTAGGGAAATTAAGTACACATCCAAATTGCCCGGTTAGAATAGCCACTGTATGAAAATAAACAGTTATGATAGGTCCCACTCATGAAACTATACGTGATTGCATTCGACTCAAATAGGGGTCACCTACTCAGTATTTCTTAAAATACTCAAGCCATGTGCTACTTCCATTTTAGGTAAAGGCAAGGCACCCATGTACAGCTCGACCCTCAAGTAAAGACTATAACACATGCATAGAATAGTTGTATTTAAATTCCTAGATCATAGGTTAGTATAGGGAATTTTTCAATTTTAATTCTCTTTTTTTTTTTTTTTATTTATTCATTTTTTTTTTTTTTTTTACTTTCATTATGTTGCTTTAAAGACGTTTTCAACACGTACATCCATGACAATATTTTACGATCATTCTTTCAATGTTTATTTCTGGATAAGAGATGATGATAGCAACTTTAGGTTAGTAGAAAATCTAGGGTCGTCATAAAATCTTTGGATGTCATTTTTGATTGGGAGTCACAATAAATTTGAAATCAATGTATAGGTAAAATATTCTAATCAAATATATATATATATATATATATATATATATATATTTTGCAAATCGTGACCCCTCCCTTTTTCTCCTTTCATTTTTTTCAATTATCCATTAATAAAGAAGTGATGCCCCTTTGAAACTCTCTTGGGTGAGAATAATTTCGTGAAGTTTATCCTATATATATCAAATAGTTATGCTTCTAATATGTAGTTCAAGATTGTGTTCTCAAAAGCTGGCTTCATTGATATATTTTTTTTTCCTCCGATTCCAGTGATTCAAAAACTCTTATGAGTTCTTACCATTCTGCTTGTTATTTAATACAATTATTCCAGTTGTTGTCTTGTTCTTCTTGTTGTTTCCAACTATTTGTTGGATTTTTTGTCAATTTATAAATTGTTGAGCATTCTCCTCCCTTTGCTGGACATTTCAGAGTGTCATTGACATAGAATTCTATTTGTTGATCATTCATTCTCAAAATTATAGTTCCATTGTGGACATCTACTAATGTTCTCGTGGTTTTCAAAAATGGTCTTCCTAAGATAATTGGTACATCACGATCCGCTTCATAGTCTAGAACAATAAAATTTGCTGGATATATGAATTTATTCACTTGAATTAAAATGTCTTCAATCTTTGCTTAGGGATAAGTGATGGATCTATTGACTAAGTGGATGGTGACTGTAGTTAGTCTAGCCTCACTATTCTTTAACTTCTTATGAATGGATAGAGGTATTAAGTTGATGTTTGCCCCCAAGTCACATAATGTTCGACCTAACTTTTTTCCTCCAATGGATACAAAAATAAAGAATGGGCCCGAGTCTTTTTCCTTTAGTGGGATTTTATTTTTTCGAATTGCACTACACTTTCCATTTAGTGCTATCACCTTGAATTCTTCTTACTTCCTCTTATTAGTGAGCACATCGTTCAAGAATTTCACATAATGTGGCATTTGCTTCAAAGCTTCCATTAGTGGTATGTTTACATAAATTTCCTTCACAATATCCATGAACATATCAAAATAGACTTCCTCTTACAAGTATTTTTTGAAACATACTCCATATGGTTAATTACATGTTCGAGAGTGTTTGGGATCACTATTCATGGTCTTTCCGAAACTAAATTTTTTTCAAATTGCTTGAATATATGCCAGATTGAGTCTAGTTTGGTAAAACTCAAACATTATTGTGAGAGCCAGTCTAAATAGGTGAACCGACCCAAATAGTAAGCAAAGGTCGTTCCATGTAGCCATTTACCTGTTCGATCGTGTTAGAGTTCACTTTTCACATCCTCTCTAGAGCTGTTTTCCTCAAATTTCTTGAGAATATCCAAAGTTGTAAAACCGGTATAAAAAGGGATGAACCGATCTAAACAATGTACAAATATAAGAAAAGGCAATAGAATGATGTGGTAGATTCCTACGTTGCCACGTCACTCATCTTCTACATATTGTCTTTACGATACACGCGACAAAGACCGCTTCCTACCTCTGTAACTCATTCGTTCTCTAACGAATCTATGACCGTCTCTAAGACCTAAGTAGAAATCTAGGGTCCTTACATTTCTCCCCTCAATTCTTTCATGAAACTTAAAGGATGGTGTGAATGTTTGATTAATCCGCCAGACCCAAATGGTGTGAAAGTTATCTTATTTTTAATCAAATGAATTACAAGGATATGGAAATAGTAATAAATGGAAATAACAATAAATGGAAAGATAGCTATGATAATAAGGCAAATATTAGATATTTGCCTTATAATAAAATATCAAATATAATATATATGGTAAACTATAATTTATTACTAAATATCCTTAACACCCCACCGCAAGCTAAGCGTTGGATTTAAACGAACGTGAAGCTTGAATCTGAAAAATTCAAAGAGGTTGAGAAACACTTTTCATGAAGATGCTAACAACCCGGTTTTTGGCCATAAAAAATTTGCAGAGGGATCGCCGCTCAGTGGCGATGCTGCCTTGGCTTCGGCGAGAATATGTCTAACCCATGAAGAGGGATTGTCGCTTAGCGATGATGCTGCCTTGGCTCTGGTGAGAATATTTCTAACCCCAAGAAGTAGAAGGGGAAACCTAGAGCAAGGGACAAAGACAATGTTGAAGCCGGAAGAGTCGCCACATTGGGCGAAAGAGCCAATTTTGGCGATAAGGGCAGTCGGAAGAGTCGCCTCATCGGGCGAAGAAGCCAATTTTGGTAGGAAGGGCGGCGGCAACTTGGTTGGCGAATAGGCCAGTGCGGCACCCAGATTCCGAAGGTAAATCTCTGCAAAAGGTTGAATCATAACAGATGAATCCTCTAATCTTCTTCTCCACCACCCCTGTTGGCTTTGACGCCGCAGGGGCAGTCTTCATGGCTGCCGCAGGCGAAGCCGATTGATTACTCTTCGGCTCCACCCTTTTGACCTCCAAATCATCATTCGCCATACTCTGTACATACAACCTCATCTTTCTCAAACATAGCCTCTTTCATTTGCTTCCCAATTTCCCCATTCATCCTTCATCCTTCATCCTTCATCCTTCACAGAAACCCCAATTTTAGGATCTTGTTCTCTTTGGAAATATACAGAATCTCGATAAGCCCATTGACCTTATGCAGAGATTTATCTTTGGAATCTGGGTGTCGCACTGGCTTCTTCGCCAACCAAGTTGCCGTCGCCCTTCTCGCCAAAATTGGCTGCTTCGCCCAATGTGGCGACTCTTCCGGCTTCAACATTGTCTTTGTCCCTTGCTCTAGGTTTCCCCTTCTACTTCTTAGGGTTAGAAATATTCTCACCAGAGCCAAGGCAGCATCGTCGCCAATCCCTCTTCATGGGTTAGACATATTCTCGCCGAAGCCAAGACAGCATCGCCGCTGAGTGGCGATCCCTCTACAATTTTTTATGGCCAAGAACCGGGTTGTTAGCATCTTCATGAAAAGTGTTTCTCAACCTCTTTGAATTTTTCAGATTCAAGCTTCACGTTCGTTTAAATCCGACGCTTAGCTTGCGGTGGGGTGTTAAGGATATTTAGTAATAAATTATAGTTTACCATATATATTATATTTGATATTTTATTATAAGGAAAATATCTAATATTTGCCTTTTTATCACAGGTATCTTTCCATTTATTGTTATTTCCATTTATTACTATTTCCATATCCTTGTGGCTACTATTGGATTCAAACTTTCGGTTTGCATTTGAACCTAAAATGTAGAGTTTGATCCTCCTAGGCAGCTTGATCTCAGACGAATTACCCCTCAATTCCTTCATCAGATATGCTTTATTTAGTTCCCTAAGTCTAACGAAAACCTCAATTTTAAATAAAATGGGCTAGAAATAAGAGTTAGAGTTTTGCCCCCAAAAACTTGCATGATATTATATTTCTCTAATTGGGAACACTCTCGGAGCTATTGTCAAAATTTAGTGAAAGTTGGTTTGATTTAGTCAAGATATTCATATTCATAATCATAATCAGTTAATATTTGGAGAATACATTAGTTATAGAATATATCTGAGATTTAGTTAATACAAGATATTCATATTCAGTTAATATTTGGATAATATATTAGTTATAGAATATATCTTAGATTCAGTTAATATTTTCCTCTTTGGATTTGATTAGTAGTAAATTTTATTTTATTGTCAAGATTTAGATAGTTTATATTTTTCTTATTTGTAGGTATTAGTTGATATCTTGTATTTATTTAAACGTTGTGAATATCAATGAACATTGAACCTTCGATTCGAATTCTATTTCTTATTCCTAAATCTGTATTCTTTCATTGACTAATAATATTTTCATATCTATTCACCCTTTTGAGTGGTAGTTATTGCGTTTGGTATCAGAGCCAAGTTGGTACGGTTTGATATTATTACTAAACGAGATGAATGGGGGAAGATTTTATATGGGTATAGCTATGGAAAAGCTTGTTTGCAATAACTTTAGTTATTGGAAGTTATGTATGGAAGCTTATCTACCGGGGAAGATTTGTGGGATTTAATGAAAGGTGATGACACAGAAATTCCAGCAAATACTCCACAAAATGTAGAATTACGCTGACAATGGAAGATCAAATGCGAAAAATAGATACTTCATAGAATGTAGAATTACACCGACAATGGAAGATCAAATGCGGAAAAACCTTATTTACCTTGCGAACTTTTATTAGCAAGGAGTATATTGATCATGTTCGTGATTTAAAGTCACCAAAGCAAGTATGGGAAACACTTCAAAAGTTGTTTACTAAGAAAAATACCGCTCGACTTCAATTTGTAGAGAATGAACTAGCTATGGTAACTCAAGGTAATTTTTCTATTGAAGAATATTTTTTTAAAGTAAAAAATCTGTATTCTGAAATTTCAAAATTAGATGCTAAGGCGTCAGTGAGTGATGCTCGATTACGGCATTATCTTATTCGTGGATTACGAAAAGATTTTACGCCCTTTATTTCCTCAATACAAGTGTGGGAAAATCAGCCTACAGTAATTGAACTGGTGAATCTTCTTTCCAATCAGGAAGCTTTGATTAAGCAAATGACTAACAACAACGAGTTTTTCTCAAAGTCATAAGATGTGTTGTATGTCAAGGATCAAAGGAGACAGAATTTTCATTCAAAGCCTTATCAAGCAATGAGAATCAATTTAGGAGTGAGGAATTACAGGTGTGGAAAACCTGGCCATTTTAAACGAGATTGTCAGGTGAAAGTAGTGAGTGATCATTGCAGAAAGCCAGACCATATTAAGCCAAATTACCAAGTCAAAATGCAGGAATTAGAAGCAAATGTTGTACATGAAAGTAAAAATTCTTCCGATCCAATTTGGGAATATTGCTTAACCATTGAGGTTCTTGACCAGCCAACAAACGTGACTTCAGCTGTACATCAAGATGATGTCTCTACAGATGCTCATACCTTTATAGACTACAATGAAGAATGGATTCTCGATTCTGGTTGTTCTCATCATGCAACTGGAAACAAAACTCTTCTATCAGATGTTTGTCCACATTGTCAAAAGAAGAGTAAAGGGCCCAACAAAGTGGCTAAATTGGAATCACGACTTTCTCAACTCTAGGAGGAACGGAAGAAAACAAGTGATCAACTAAGTGCATCTGAATCACACAAAAAGCAAGCCCAACAGAAAGTAGAAGAAGCAAAGAAACAACTATCAGATATGTCTGAAAAGCTTGAAGAATCCCAACAGCAGGTGTTTGAGCTCTCTGCTTCTAAGGAAGATCGTGTTCAAGAACTGCACAAACTTTCTCAAGATTGCAATCGAGCATGGAAGTCAAAACTCGAAGCTGTTCAAAAGCAGCACGCAATGGATGTTGCTGCATTGGCCTCTCCCATTCATGAAGTTCAGAGGCTCAAGGTCCAGCTGAACATGGTGTCTAAATCCAACCAAACCCGAAGTAACCTCACTAAGTCTATGGAAAAGCTTCAATCAGATGGAATCAAAACTTTTGAAGCCTACAACTCTTTGTCACCAAAATTGGAGGAATCAAAAGATCGGAATTCAGGGAGGGATGACTTTGATTTTTATGGAGGGAAGGAAGATGCCAGAAAGATTTAAATTCCAGTCGTGTTGGTGGTGGATTTAGGAATTATTGCTCGAATGATTCGTATGAGAGGAGTAACAGGTATTTGAACGGGGATGATTCATCTAACTCGAAGTGGGGTTTGTCAAGGGTCTTTGATGAAAATAGGAGGAAGAAAGATGAAGGTAATTCTAGCAGTGGCGGTGGTGGCAGTCGACCGAAGCTTAATCTGGAGCCACGTACGCTGCCGGTGAATAATGTGAAGTCGTCGAAGATATCAAGGACGACCGCGAGGTCCAAGAATTCAAACCCATTTGGAATGGTGAGGCCGAGGGAAGAGGTTCTAGCTGAGAAAGGACATGATTGAAAAAAACTTGACAAGGAGTTAGAATCGAAAATTATGGAAGTGTCAAGGGAGAAGACTGAAAAATCCAACGCCATTGGGAAAAAGAGCTTTGGCAATGTAATTGGTCAGGCTGCTGAGGACAAAATAGAGAGAAGCTGGAGGAAGCCGAGTTTCAATAACTCTGGACCAGTGGGGTGGAGTGCTCAACCTGATAAAAATCCTAATGGTTTTGTGGATGCTAATTGGGCTGTTGACATGAACGACAGATGCTCCACAAGAGGTTTTTGTTTTACAGCAGGCTCCGTTGCAATTTCATGGTGCAGTAAAAAGCAAAGCATCGTTGCTTTGTCAAGTTGTGAAGCCGAATATGTAGCTACTACAATGACTACTTAAGGATTTTTGTGGCTCATCACGAGGCTTATTCAAGAAATGGTGACTACTCATTATCATTTTGTTTGAGAGAATGCTAACGCAGGATGTTGAATTTCAGAAAATACAGACTAATAAGCAAGTTGCGGACATATTTACTAAGGCACTTGCCAAAGTAAAGTTTGAAGTTTTTCGTAAAGGCTCTCAAAGCTATTGAGAAAATAAGTTTACACTAAGGGAGGCTGTCAAAATTTAATGCAAACTTATTGTTAGTTTGAATTAGTCAATGAATATTTTTTTCTTTAGATTTGATTAGTACTATATTTTATTTTATTGTCAAGATTTAAATAGTTTATATTTTACTTGTTTTAGGTATTAGTTGGTATCTTGTATCTATTTAAACTTGTGAATTTCAATGAAGATTGACCTTCGATCCTAATTCTATTTCTTATTCTTAAATCTGTATTCATTCGCTGAGTATTCACACTCTTAAGTGGTAGATATTGCGTTAGCTATTACCCTTTCAGGTCTTCTATGGAAATGTTTCTTGGAGGTGCAGAAACCGATAGGGATAAGCCTCACGCGACGAATTCGCGTGTAAAATCGAATTGAATTTTTTAAGCTCCTCTGGATTACTTCAATGGCGGCCCAAATTTGGGAAATAGATTTGGGGCATTTTGCCCCTTCTTTCCTTCACCAAAATTGTGGTTAATTTTATTTAGAAAGAATAAAAACAAGTTTAGAGAGAAATGATTGACTATAGCTCTCAAATTTGGAAGGAACATGATAACTCAAAACCTAAAAAATGAAAAAGCTTATAACTGTTATTGAAGGCTCAATGTTGCTTGCTTCTTGCTCCAAATGAACGCACATGGCTCATGACTTAAGAGAAATGATCCACCGCCTTTGAAACGTTTAGAACCACCATGATTTTGTAGTTAATCCTTTTGGATTTTTCGCTAGAAAATCCTGTGCCGATCAAAGCTTTGTCAAATTTAGTTATGAATTTTAGCCGTTGGATTTGATGATCTGTGAATGTTCTAGATCATATCCAATTTTGAGGGAGATCCAACGACTAGATTTCAAGAGACTGTAGATCAGGTGCATAAGGGTACCATGGAGGATCTAATTTGACAATTTGGTGATTCTTTTAAACTTTATAAATAAGGTCACTTTCTGAAAATTTTAATATTATTTTTTCCAATTAATCCAAATTTTTTTTATAAAATTGGTTACCTCTTGTTAGTCATCTTGTTGAGTATCTTGAAGTTCATATCCATAAAGAAATAAAATTTGGAGAAATTTTGGATCGACTCTTCTTTACACGTTAAATCCTTTCTCGAGGGAAGTGTATCATGTGCTATCATGTGAGTGGGGTGACGTATACTTTCGTAACATAGACACATAAAATATATTGTGTACGGGGGAGTGCGAGTCTACAAGCCACTAGTCCTATTCTTTCTAGTATCTCAAAAGGATGGAAGAACTTGGGGCTTAGCTTCCCTTTCTTTTCAAAATCTGAACATCCCTCTCATGGGTGCTATCTTTAGGAACACATGGTCTTCTACATCGAAATTTAGGCTTTACGCCTTCCATCTGCATAAATATTTTACGAACTAAAATTTTATTTTTATTAGAAATAAAAAGATTTAAAAAAAAAAATCAAACTTAAATCAAACGAACCCAAAACTATATGGTTGGGTTGGGTGGATTTCAGTTTTTGTGATGTCCCACATTGGATGGGGAGGAGAACGAAACACCCTTAAACGTGTGGAAACCTTCCCATAGTAGACGCGTTTTAAAACCTTGAGAGGAAGCTCGTAAGGGAAATCCCAAAGAAGACAATATCTACTAGTGGTGAGCTTGCGTCGTTACTGGTAATAAAGCCAGACACCGGGCGATGAACCAACGAGAAGGTTGTTCCCCAAAGGGGGATAAACACGAGGTGGTGTGCCAGCGAGGACGCTGGGCCCGAAGGGGGGGTGGATTGTGATGTTCCACATTGGTTGGGGAGGAGAACAAAACACCCTTTACAATGGTGTGAAAACCTTTCACTAACAGACACGTTTTAAAGTCTTGAGGGGAAACCCATAAAAGTAATATCTGCTACTGGGTCGTTATCGTTTTTAACCTGAGTTGTTCGAGTTAAAATGAATTAACATCCCAAACAATTGAACTAAGAACAAAACCCTCTCACCCTTTCCATATATATATATATTTTTAGTAATTTTTAGTACGTTTTCAAGTATTTTATTTTAGTCCTTCTAAATTAGAACCATTATTATTAGGGTTAAAATATAGTTTATAATTGTGGGGATTTAAACACATTTATATATGTTCACTCATGTTTTTAAATAAATATGATATGTATAGAAGATATTTAAAATTGAAAACATTATTAAACTATTTTAGAAATTTTAATCAATAATTGAACCTATTTATAATTGAAAAAACAAAAAAGGTAACTATTGTTTCATGTTTTCTAAAATCTAAAATCTCATCAATAGCCTTGAGTTTAGATTTTATTTTCAGGTGAGTTTAGATGCATAGTGGACCTGTTTTATAAGACCTCCTAAACCGTGTTTGAACCTGCACGCTTGACTCGACCTAATGTTGTGACCTGCTCTCCTCCTCAGCGATTGCATAGCTCGACTCTACCACTTCGTTCCAATGTTTTTTAGACCTTCCCTTTTTGTTGTTTTTTTTAATCCTCTTGAAGCCCATTTTAGTATTTCTAAAAGAAATTGAGATGAGTATGGCCACTTTTTGCCCAATTTAAAGAATTCTAAGATAAATTATAGGTTTAATTGTGGGCATTAGGTAAATTAAAACGCTGAACGTGTTCTAATTCGGTGTCGTGAATTCTCATAAGTTGACTTGGATTTCAAAGGATAGATTTGGACTTGCTCCATAGTTAAATTAGCAACTTCGACTTAAGCTACTCAGTTAAGTGGCTCGACTTTTGGCTTGGTTGAGCGAATTGTACGTTGTACGATTACACGTGCCTCGTGTCCCTATGTTGTGTTATACCATATTTATAAGGTGTGGTATAATGTGATTATTTCTTGTTATAGAATAGTATGATGCTGATAATATTTTATGTATAAACCTCCATACACCATGTTGTGTAAGCTATGTTAAGTATGAAAGATCTGTCAAGAATTTTGTATGCATGATGCATAGGCTCGTTATGTTATTAACCTACATCACTACTTTTTCCATTTATAAAATTAGGCAAAGAATCAAGAGTAATTCAAGGAAAATTTTTGGGTAAGCCTTCTCGATTTTCTTCAAAAATCTTCCTTTATAGAAAATTTCAAAGGCTACTTTTGGTCTCTTTAGACTACTGAGGAAAGAGCTTAATAGGAGGATAGAGTTTTGTCATTCAAGCCCTTCCGTAAGAAGTTTTGAATTTGGTTGTTTTTTATTCAAAAGAATTAGAAGGTAAAATCTATCCCAAAAGTATCTTGAGCTCAAATAAGAATTTTTTCATGAAAAGCTCAAAGAATAATAAGCAATGGAAGACCTTCATTTCTTTATGCAAGTTTGGGCCTAAGTTTCTAAACATTGAAAAATTACTCCTCCACAATGAAATTCGTCATTTAAAACAAATTTGTTAAACTTTGTGGTAAGGAGAGGCGCAACTTTGGTGAAGAACCCAAAGGCCAACGATGAATTTGTAAGTTTTGAAATCCACAACTTAAACCACGAAATTCGTTCTCCGTCATTCGAGTCATAACATTGATTTTATTTCATTATCTTTAGGGCAAGTTAAGGAACAAATTAGTGAAGAAGTGAAAAATATAGCTTTAGGGCAAGTTAAGGAACAAACCAGTGAAGAGGTTGGGAAAAAAAATAAGCAATGTATGACCCTAATCAAAGAACAAATTGAAGTTGAAAATCTAGGCAAGTTCATTCTCAGGTACCTTATTTTAACCTCTTATATCTAGCTCGTTAATAAGACAAATGAATTGAAATCAGTCCTATACAATTCATGTTGTGTAGAACTACACCATTCGTGAAGAAATCGAGTAGACGCTTACTGATCAAGAGAAAAAACATGATTTTAGAGGATACAAAGTTGAGATTTTTATGTGCTTCTGGTGTGCGAGCTTTAGAGCTTGTCATATCATCCTCTTTAGGTTTTTTACCTACTAAGTAATAAATAGATTAGTTTAACCATTTTTATACCACGTTCTCATTAAGTTTTGATTTGATGTTGGAGAAAATAAACTCAATTTGGTACCTACCCAAGAAAATTAAGGAGAAAATAACTTACAGAATGTAGCAAAAAGCGATCACGAACACGACCAAACAAGTAAACCACTATATAGACAACCCTTTTCTCACATTTTTGAATTGGTTCAAATACTTTTAGACCCTTTCTCAAAAAAAAAAAGAAATTATTTTTCTTGCAAATAGGCACTATTGTCCATTTACTCAAGAAGTTTGAAGGAGTTTCCGCCTTGGGAAAGTCGTGAATAGAGAACCCAAATACAACCAAATTAGTAAGTAAGAATTCGAGAAAGTTTTAAAAAAATACTTGTAGGATTCGATTAGAACCTTTGGCAAATGATTAACATTCATATTTAGAAGCCTAATTGACCGCATTATGAAAGATAACCCTCGAAAACCTAAAACTTTACCGTTTAGCACAATATTCTTTTGTACAGTATTTGCTGCATGAATTGTGAATACAAGTAGTTTTATTATCCCACAAGTACTTAAGCATACTTTATTGATTTATTTTTCTTTACTTGAGTAGGTTGAGTATCTTGCTCATATGTCCCCAATTAGTATTTGGGCGATAGTTGTGTGGCCTAGATCATGAACTATGACCATTTTAGATCATGAGCTATTGTCTTACGATAAGTTGATCTTAAAACCTAGCTATTGAGTCACACAAACTTTTTGGGATGATTATGTACCCTATAGGAACGTTTGGGCATAACCCCTATTCATAAATTAATCAACATGGGTTAGGGTTTACTTGGTACATAAGAATTAGTTATCACCCATAAAGGGACTCCAAGAGTCATAGAAGATACACTATTAAGGTAGCTTTGGTTATGCGTAGTGGGGAACCATGGTCTTACACTTTTCTAGCCCATGGAGCCTATATGAGTAGATATTCTAGTGTTCTAGCCAATAGAAGCAATGAACCGTAGTTACTATTCTAACTTGAGGAGGGTGCAAGAATAGGTAATTTATTTATTTAGCATAAAAAGGCAAAGTCATAGGTAGTTGTTGATTGGTGTCACAATCAATGATACGATTCTGAGGCGAGAAAGTTATCGAGGATGATGACTAAGTTAAATGGGTAAGAGTTCACAACCACACTCAGAGAAAATAAGTTGTGACCCCCACACGCAAGACAGTCAACGGGCGACCCTCAAGTGGCGCCCATCCGACCATGGGAGAGCCAAGATTGAGAAGTATCATGATGCAACCGAGGAGGATGGTCCATCATCCAACACACCAAGAGTATGCATTCAAGTTAAGTCGAGGCTTACACAAGATTCGAGAGATCAACGTGACATGAGTGTCAAAGATAAGCTCGAAAAGGGTCAGATTCGCCCGATCAGAAATCGGTCCAAGAGGTTTTTGAACCTACTGGTGGGTCCATACGCGCACCTGTAGACCGTGTGTAGGGAAATTAAGTACACATCCAAATTGCCCGGTTAGAATAGCCACTGTATGAAAATAAACAGATATGATAGGTCCCACTCATGAAATTATACTTGATTGCATTCAACTCAAATAGGGGTCACCTACTCAGTATTTCTTAAAATACTCAAGCCATGTGCTACTTCCATTTTAGGTAAAGGCAAGGCACCCCTGTACAGCTCGACCCTCAAGTAAAGACTATAACACATGCATAGAATATTTGTATTTAAATTCCTAGATCATAGGTTAGTATAGGGAATTTTTCAATTTAAATTTTCACTTTTTTTTTTTTTTTTTGTACTTTCATTAGGTTGCTTTAAAGACGTTTTCAACACATACGTCCATGACATTGTTTTACCATTATTTTTTCAATGTTTATTTCTGGATAAGAGATGATGGTAGCAACTTTAGGTTAGTAGAAAATCTAGGGTCGTTACAAAATCTTTGGATGTCATTTTTAATTGGGAGTCACTATAAACTTGAAAATAATGTCTAGGTAAAATATTCTAATCAAATATAAATATTTTTTTTTTTTTTTTTTTTTTTTTTTTTTTTTTTTTTTTTTTTTTTTTTTTTTTTTTGNAAATGGTGACCCCTCCCTTTTTCTCCTTTCCGTTAATACAAGATATTCATATTCACTTAATATTTGGATAATATATTAGTTATAAAATATATGTTAGATTCAGTTAATATTTTCCTCTTTGGATTTGATTAGTAGTATATTTTATTTATTGTTAAGATTGAGATAGTTTATATTTTCGTTATTTGTAGGTATTAGTTGGTATCTTGTATTTATTTGAACCTTGTGAATATTAATAAAGGTTGAACCTTGGATTCGAATTCTATTTCTTATTCCTAAATCTTATTCTTTCATTGACTAATAATATTTTCATATCTATTCACCCTTTTGAGTGGTAGATATTGCGTCAGTTGGTATTAGAGCCAAGTTGGTACGGTTTGATATTATTACTAAACGAGATGAATGGGGAAAGTGCTTCTATGGGTATAGCTATGGAAAAGCTTGTTTGCAATAACTATAGTTATTGGAAGTTATGCATGGAAGCTTATCTACAGGGGGAAGTTTTGTGGGATTCAATGGAAGGTGATGACACAGAAATTTCAGCAAATACTCCACGAAATGTAGAATTACGTTGACAATGGAAGATCAAATGCGAACAACAGATACTCCACAGCATGCAAAATTACGTCGACAATGGAAGATCAAATTTGAAAAAGCCTTATTTACCTTGCAAATTTTGATTAGCAAGGAGTATATTGATCACGTTCGTGATTTAAAGTCACCAAAGCAAGTATGGGAAACACTTCAAAAGTTGTTCACTAAGAAAAATACCGCTCGACTGCAATTTCTAGAGAATGAACTAGCTATGGTAACTCAAGGGAATTTTTCTGTTGAAGAATTTTTTTTTAAAGTGAAAAATCTGTGTTCTGAAATTTCAAAATTAGATGCTAAGGAGCCAGTGACTGGTGCTCGATTACGGCGTCATCTTATTCGTGCATTACGAAAAGATTTATGCCCTTTATTTCCTCAAAACAAGGGTGGGAAAATCAGCCTACAGTAATTGAGCTGGTGAATCTTCTTTCCAATCAGGAAGGTTTGATTAAGCAAATGACTAACAGCAACGAGTTTTCCCAAAAGCAAGTGACTAACAGCAAAGCCTTCTTCAAGCAATGAGAATCAATTAAGGAGTGAGGAGTTGTCAAAGAAGCCATTTAAAGTTTGTTACAAGTAAGTGTGGAAAACCTGGCCATTTTAAACGAGATTGTCAGGTGGAAGTATTGTGTGATCGTTGCGGAAAGCCAGGCCATATTAAGCCAAATTGCCAATTCAATGCAGGAATTAGAAGCAAATGTTGTACATGAAAGTAAAAATTCTTCCGATCAAATTTGGGAATATTGCTTAAACATTGAGGTTCTTGACCAGCCAACAAACGTGACTTCAGTTGTACATCAAGATGATGTCTCTACAGATGCTCATGCCTTTATAGACTACAATGAAGAATGAATTCTCGATTCTGATTGTTCTCATCATGCAACTGGAAACAAAACTCTTCTATCAGATGTTTTTCCACATTGTCAAAAGAAGAGTAAAAGGCCAACAAAGTGTCTAAATTTGAATCACGGCTTTCTTAACTCTAGGAGAAACTGAAGAAAACAAGTGATCAACTAAGTGCATCTGAATCACACAAAAAGCAATCCCAACCGAAAGAAGAAGAAGAAAAGAAACAACTATCAGATATGTCTGCAAAGCTTGAAGAATCATAATAGCAGGTGTTTGAGCTCTCCGCGTCTGAGGAAGATCGTGTTCAAGAACTGCACAAACTTTCTCAAGATCGCAATCGGGCATGGAAGTCCAAACTCGAAGTTGTTCAAAAGCAGCACGCAATGGATGCTCCTGCATTGGCCTCTGCCATAAATGAAGTTCAGAGTCTCAAGGTCCAGCTGTACATGGTGTCTAAATCCAACCAAACCCAAAGTAACCTCGCTAAGTCTGTGGAAAAGCTTCAATCAGATGGAATCAAAGCTGTTGAAGCCTACAACTCTTTCTCACCAGAATTGGAGGAATCAAAAGATCGGAATTCAGGGAGGGATGGCTTTAATTTTTATGGAGGGAAGGGAAGATGCCAGAAAGGTTTAAATTCCGGTCGTGTTGGTGGTGGATTTAGGAATTATGGCTCGAATGGTTCGTATGAGAGGAGTAACAGGTATTCGATGATTCATCTAACTCGATGTGGGGTTTGTCAAGGGTCTTTGATGAAAATAGGAGGAAGAAAGATGAAGGTAATTCGGGTAGCGGGGGTGGTGGTAGTCGACCGAAGCTTAATCTGCAGCCACGTACGCTGCCGGTGAATGTGTGAAGTCGTCAAAGATATTAGGGACGAAGGCGAGGTCCAAGAGTTCGAACCCATTTGGAATGGTGAGGCCGAGGGAAGAGGTTCTAGCTGAGAAAGAACATGATTGGAAAAAACTTGACAAGGAGTTAGAGTCGAAAATTATGGAAGTGTCAGGTGAGAAGACTGAAAAATCCAACGCCATTGGAAAACAGAGCTTTGGCAATGGAATTGGTCAGGCTGCTGAGGACAAAACAGAGAGGAGCTGGAGGAAGTCGAGTTTCAATAACTCTGGACCCGTGGGGCGGGGTGCTGAACCTGATAAAAATCCTAGTGGTTTTATGGATGCTAATTGGGCAGGTGACGTGAACGATAGATGCTCCACAAGAGGTTTTTGTTTTACAGCAGGCTCTGTTGCAATTTCATGGTGCAGTAAAAAGCAAAGCATAGTTGCTTTGTCATGTTGTGACGCAGAATATGTAGCTGCTACAATGGCTATTCAAGGATTTTTGTGGCTGATCAGGAGGCTTATTCAAGAAATGGTGACTACTCATTATCATTTTGTTTGAGAGAATGCTAATGCAGGATGTTGAATTGCAGAAAATACAGGCTAATGAGCAAGTTGCGGACATATTTACTAAGGCACTTGCGAAAGTGAAGTTTGAAGTTTTTCGTAAAGGCTCTGAGAGCTATTGAGAATATAAGCTTGCAAGAAGGGAGGCTGTCAAAATTTAATGCAAACTTAGTGTTAGTTTGAATTAGTCAAAATATTCATCATCCGTTAATATTTGGAGAATATATTAGTTATAGAATATATCTTAGATTCAATGAATATTTTTATCTTTAGATTTGATTAGTAGTATATTTTATTTTATTGTCAAGATTTAAATAGTTTATGTTTTCCTTGTTTGTAGGTATTAGTTGGTATCTTGTATGTATGTAAATGTTGTGATTGAACCTTTGATCCCAATTCTATTTGTTATTCTTAAATCTGTATTCTTTGGCAATAATATTTTCATATCTATTCACACTCTTAAGTGGTAGATATTGCGTTAGCTATTACCCTTTCAGGTCTTCTATGGAAATGTTTCTTGGAGGTGCAGAAACCAACTGGGATAGGTCTCACGCGACGAATTCGCGTGTAAAATCGAATTGAATTTTTTAACCTCCTCTGGATTACTTCAATGGCAGCCCAAATTTGGGAGATAGATTTGGGCCATTTTGCCCCTTCTTTCCTTCACCAAAATTGTGGTTAATCTTATTTAGAAAGAATAGAAACAATTTGGAGGGAAATGATTGACTATAGCTCTCCAATTTGGAAGGAACATGAGAACTCAAAACCTAAAAAATGAAAAAGCTTATAACTCGTGATTGAAGACTCGATGTTGCTTGCTTCTTGCTCCAAATGAACGCACATGGCTCATGACTTAAGAGAAATGATCCACCGCCTTTGAAACGTTTAGAACCACCATGATTTTGTAGTTGATCCTTTTGGATTTTTTCGCTTGAAAATCTTGTGCCGATCATAGCTGTTGACTCGACCTAATGTCGTGACCTGCTCTCCTCCTCAGCGATTGCATAGCTCGACTCTACCACTTCGTTCCAATGTTTTTTAGACCTTCCCTTTTTGTTTTTTTTTTTAATCCTCTTGAAGCCCATTTTAGTATTTCTAAAAGAAATTGAGATGAGTATGGCCACTTTTTGCCCAATTTAAAGAATTCTAAGATAAATTATAGGTTTAATTGTGGGCATTAGGTAAATTAAAACGCTGAACGTGTTCTAATTCGGTGTCGTGAATTCTCATAAGTTGACTTGGATTTCAAAGGATAGATTTGGACTTGCTCCATAGTTAAATTAGCAACTTCGACTTAAGCTACTCAGTTAAGTGGCTCGACTTTTGGCTTGGTTGAGCGAATTGTACGTTGTACGATTACACGTGCCTCGTGTCCCTATGTTGTGTTATACCATATTTATAAGGTGTGGTATAATGTGATTATTTCTTGTTATAGAATAGTATGATGCTGATAATATTTTATGTATAAACCTCCATACACCATGTTGTGTAAGCTATGTTAAGTATGAAAGATCTGTCAAGAATTTTGTATGCATGATGCATAGGCTCGTTATGTTATTAACCTACATCACTACTTTTTCCGTTTATAAAATTAGGCAAAGAATTGAGAGTAATTCAAGGAAAATTTTTGGGTAAGCCTTCTCGATTTTCTTCAAAAATCTTCCTTTATAGAAAATTTCAAAGGCTACTTTTGGTCTCTTTAGACTAATGAGGAAAGAGCTTAATAGGAGGATAGAGTTTTGTCATTCAAGCCCTTGTGTTAGAAGTTTTGAATTTTGTTGTTTTTTATTCCAAAGAATTAGAATGTAAAATCTATCCCAAAAGTATCTTGAGCATGAAAAGCTCAAAGAATAATAAGCAAAGGAAGACCCTCAGTTTCTTTAGGCAAGTTTGGGCCTAAGTTTCTAAACATTGAAAAATTACTCCTCCACAATAAATTTCATCATTAAAAACCAATTTGTTAAACTTTGTGGAAAGGAGAGGAGCAACTTTAGTGAAGAATCCAAAGGCCAACGATGAATTTGTAAGTTTTGAAATCCACAACTTAAACCACGAAATTCGTTCTCCGTCATTCGAGTCATAACATTGATCTTATTTCATTAGCTTTAGGGAAAATTAAGGAACAAATTAGTGAAGAAGTGAAAAAAAATAGCTTTAGGGCAAGTTAAGGAACAAACCAGTGAAGAAGTTGTGAAAAAAAAATAAGCAATGTATGGTCCTAATCCGAAAACAAATTGAAGTTGAAAATCTAGGCAAGTTCATTTTCAGGTACCTTATTTTAACCTCTTATATCTAGCACGTTAATAAGTCAAATGAATTGAAATCAGTCCTATACAATTCATGTTGTGTAGAACTACACCATTCGTGAAGAAATCGAGTAGACGCTCACTGATCAAGAGAAAAAACATGATTTTTAGAGGATACAAAGTTGAGATTTTTATGTGCTTCTGGTGTGCGAGCTTTAGAGCTTGTCATATCATCCTCTTTAGGTTTTTTACCTGCTAAGTAATAAATAGATTAGTTTAACCATTTTTATACCACGTTCTCATTAAGTTTTGATTTGATGTTGGAGAAAATAAACTCAATTTGGTACCTACCCAAGAAAATTAAGGAGAAAATAACTTACAGAATGTAGCAAAAAGCGATCACGAACACGACCAAACAAGTAAACTACTATATAGACAACCCTTTGCTCACATTTTTGAATTGGTTCAAATACTTTTAGACCCTTTCTCAAAAAAAAAAAGAAATTATTTTTCTTGCAAATAGGCACTATTGTCCACTTACTCAAGAAGTTTGAAGGAGTTTCCGCCTTGGGAAAGTCGTGAATAGAGAACCCAAATACAACCAAATTAGTAAGTAAGAATTCGAGAAAGTTTTAAAAAAATACTTGTAGGATTCGATTAGAACCTTTGGCAAATGATTAACATTCATATTTAGAAGCCTAATTGACCGCATTATGAAAGATAACCCTCGAAAACCTAAAACTTTACCGTTTAGCACAATATTCTTTTGTACAGTATTTGCTGCATGAATTGTGAATACAAGTAGTTTTATTATCCCACAAGTACTTAAGCATTCTTTATTGATTTATTTTTCTTTACTTGAGTAGGTTGAGTATCTTGCTCATATGTCCCCAATTAGTATTTGGGCGATAGTTGTGTGGCCTAGATCATGAGCTATGACCATTTTAGATCATGAGCTATTGTCTTACGATAAGTTGATCTTAAAACCTAGCTATTGAGTCACACAAACTTTTTGGGATGATTATGTACCCTATAGGAACGTTTGGGCATAACCCCTATTCATAAATTAATCAACATGGGTTAGGGTTTACTTGGTACATAAGAATTAGTTATCACCCATAAAGGGACTCCAAGAGTCATAGAAGATACACTATTAAGGTAGCTTTGGTTATGCGTAGTGGGGAACCATGGTCTTACACTTTTCTAGCCCATGGAGGAGCCTATATGAGTAGATAGTCTAGTGTTCTAGCCAATAGAAGCAATGAACCGTAGTTACTATTCTAACTTGAGGAGGGTGCAAGAATAGGTAATTTATTTATTTAGCATAAAAAGGCAAAGTCATAGGTAGTTGTTGATTGGTGTCACAATCAATGATACGATTCTGAGGCGAGAAAGTTATCGAGGATGATGACTAAGTTAAATGGGTAAGAGTTCACAACCACACTCAGAGAAAATAAGTTGTGACCCCCACACGCAAGATAGTCAAGGGGCGACCCTCAAGTGGCACCCATCCGACCATGAGAGGGCTAAGATTGAGAAGTATCATGATGCAACCGAGGAGGATAGTCCATCATCCAACACACCAAGAGTATGCATTCAAGTTAAGTCGAGGCTTACACAAGATTCGAGAGATCAACGTGACATGAGTGTCAAAGATAAGCTCGAAGAGGGTCAGGTTCGCCCGACCAGAAATCGGTCCAAGAAGTGTGTGAACAACTAGTGGGTCCATACGCGCACGTGTAGACTGTGTGTAGGGAAATTAAGTACACATCCAAATTGCCCGGTTAGAATAGCCACTGTATGAAAATAAACAGTTATGATAGGTCCCACTCATGAAACTATACGTGATTGCATTCGACTCAAATAGGGGTCACCTACTCAGTATTTCTTAAAATACTCAAGCCATGTGCTACTTCCATTTTAGGTAAAGGCAAGGCACCCCTGTACAGCTCGACCGTCAAGTAAAGACTATAACACATGCATAGTATTTAAATTCCTAGATCATAGGTTAGTATACGGAATTTTTCAATTTAAATTTTCACTTTTTTTTTTTTTTTTTGTACTTTCATTAGGTTGCTTTAAAGACGTTTTCAACACGTACGTCCATAACAATGTTTTACCATCATTTTTTCAATGTTTATTTCTGGATAAGAGATGATGGTAGCAACTTTAGGTTAGTAGAAAATCTAAGATCGTTACAAAATCTTTGGATGTCATTTTTAATTGGGAGTCACTATAAACTTGAAAACAATGTATAGGTAAAATATTCTAATCAAATATATATATATATATATATATATTTTGCAAATCGTGACCCCTCCCTTTTTCTCCTTTCATTTTTTTCAATTATCCATTAATAAAGAAGTGATGCCCCTTTGAAACTCTCTTGGGTGCGAATAATTTCGTGAAGTTTATCCTTCATATATCAAATAGTTATGCTTCTAATATGTAGTTCAAGGTTGTGTTCTCAAAAGCTGGCTTCATTGATATATTTTTTTTTCCTCCGATTCCAGTGATTCAAAAACTCTTATGAGTTCTTACCATTCTGCTTGTTATTTAATGCAATTATTCCAGTTGTTGTCTTGTTCTTCTTGTTGTTTCCAACTATTTGTTGGATTTTTTGTCAATTTATAAATTGTTGAGCTTTCTCCTCCCTTTGCTGGACATTTCAGAGTGTCATTGACATAGAATTCTATTTGTTGATCATTCATTCTCAAAATTATAGTTCCATTGTGGACATCTACTAATGTTCTGGTGGTTTTCAAAAATGGTCTTCCTAAGATAATTGGTACATCACGATCCGCTTCATGGTCTAGAACAATAAAATTTGCTGGATATATGAATTTATCCACTTGAATTAAAATTTCTTGGATCTTTGCTTAGGGATAAGTGATGGATCTATTGACTAGTTGGATGGTGACTGTAGTTAGTCTAGCCTCACTAATCCTTAACTTCTTATGAATGGATAGAGGTATTAAGTTGATGTTTGCCCCCAAGTCACATAATGTTCGGCCTAACTTTTTTCCTCCAATAGATACAAAAATAGTGAATGGGCGCGAGTCTTTTTCCTCTAGTGGGATTTTATTTTTTCGAATTGCACTACACTTTCCATTTAGTGCTATCACCTTGAATTCTTCTTACTTCCTCTTATTAGTGAGCACATCGTTCAAGAATTTCACATAATCCTGCATGCTTAATAGGCAGATATTCATATCAACCAGCAAGGAAATCATAATCTAAACATTCAAACAAACTCAATGGGGAAATAACACCCATTAGTCACGCACATCACATATTATAGTATCTTATCCTCAATTCTAGCACAACGGAAAGCATAAAAATAGATATGCATCATAAAATCTCATCCTAGCCCTTTTAGAGTCCTAAACATGCATAATCTACCATTCAATGCAAGATATGCTCGCATGCTAGTATGTCCTTGAGCAAGAATTACTTTAGAAGAGTTAGAATGATTATTTATATGGATGACGCATGTCTTAACGAGCTAGCTTTTCCTTGTGTTAAGAGCTTCAAATTTTCTAAAATTTCTCTAGTATAACTTAATTCAAATCATAATGAGGTTAACAACGAAATCGGAGAAGAACAATCGAATATAGGTCAAAACATGTAAAAATTGGAACGATACAGAGGTGATTAGCATGGCCCCTGCAGAAGGATGACACAAACCAATTGAGAAATGGTTCTATTTTTTTTATAAATCAGAGTGGCGCAGCGGAAGTGTGTTGGGCCCATAACCTCTGATATCAATCCTTAATGTCCTTTTAACTTTAAGGAACGGGAGCTTACATTTAGTTACTTAGGCAGCTCTACCACTGTTTTTGTACGTGATGAATGTTTGATGCCCTTGATGATGACTTTTATTATTGATTTTTCATGACATTTCCTTAATATGATGATGATTTTTTATACTATTGATTAAGCTTTCTTAATCATTCTTAAATGTCATGGAGGCTTATTGAGTCCTTAGGGGCATCTAGGTGATTTAGTCCTCATCTCGCATTTTTTTATGATGCTTGGGATTAGATCCTTGGGGGCTAACTCAATCTCTAGGTGCACTCAAGTCTAGACATATGATTGCTACTCATAATCCTAGAGTGCTCGATAGAAATGTACTGACCTAGGTCAACGGTGCACTCAAGTCTAGACGTATGATTGCTACTCATAATCCTTTAGTGCTCGATAGAAATGTACTGACCTAGGTAAACATATAAACCGCTCTAGCTCTAATGCCCTAATTAGCTTAGATCACTCATGCATACTTTGTTAGGAAGATATTTCTATCAATCACATAAAGCACGAAAAACATAATCTACTCATTCATGCATGCCTATTAGGGATATGTTCCTATCAACCACTAAGGAAATCATAATCTAAACATTCAAGCAAACTCAATGGGGAAATAACACTTATTAGTCACCCAGAACACATATCATAATATCTTATCCTCAATTCCAGCACAATGGAAAGCATAAAAATCGGTATGCATCATAAATTCTTATCCTAGGGATATTTCCTTAATTTTTCTTAGCATATAAAATATTTTCATCCAAATAGTCCTTCTAGAGTCCTAAACATGCATATTCTAACCCCTAAGGATAGATATTCTCCCATGCTATTATGTTCTTACACAAGCATTACTTGAGAAAAGCGAGAATGACTATTTATGTGGATGATGAATGCCTTGTCGAGCAAGCTTTTTCTTGTGTTAGGAGTTTCAAATTCTCTAAAATTTCTCTAGTATAACCTAATTCAAATCATAATAAGGTCCACATCGAAATCAGGGAAAAACAATCGAATATAGGTTAAAACGGGTAAAAATTGGAACGATACAGAGAAGATTAGCATGGTCCTTGTGGAAGGATGACACATACAAATCGAAAAATTGTCCAATTTTTTTATAAATCACAGTGGCGCAGCGGAAGCGTAGTGGGCCCATAATCCATAGGTCCCAAATTAAAACTTGGCTTTGATATGATACACAACCTCAAGACATGATTTTGAAAGTTATGATATAAAATCATATGGTAGGAAGGAAAATAGGAAGAGAGGTTGTTTTGGACCTCATGAATTATTGTATGTTACAAGCATGGGGCTTATGATGAACCTTATGAAAGGGAATATGATCATTATGTTTAACATGATGTTAAGATGGTTGCTACTACTTTCGGGTTTCTGACAACAACACTAGAGAATGCTAGCCCGAATAGAAGGGACCCAGAAGGTGTGTAATAATTCTGAATACGACTTAAAATGATAGGTCTTATTCATGTGCATGTTTTAATTACTCATCCAACGATCCCATTAGGACAGTCACCTAAGGGAATATGACTTAAAATGACATGTTCCATTCATGTTTGTATATCCCATTAGGATAGTCATCTAAGGGAAACATAAAAGGTCAGGTCCCATTCATGTTCCCATTCACCATTACAATATTCACCTAAGGGAAACTTAAAATGACAAGTCCCATTCATGTTTGTATATCCCATTAGGATAGTCACCTAAGGGAATACGACTTAAAATGATAGGTCCCATTCATGTTTGTATGTCTTTTCATTTTCTAGCTCCAATAGTGGGGGCACTTACTGAGTATATAATACTCAAGCCACATGCTACTTCTATATTTCAGGTAAAGTTTGTATGTATTTTGTATTGTTTTAAAGACATTTTCTTAAACATGTATGCCCATAATGTTGTTTTATGGAGATGATTTAATTGATTATTTCCGCATAAGAAGTTACATTATATATACTGTAGCGACTTTAAGTTAGTAGAAATCTAGGGTCCTTACATTTCTCCCCTCAATTCTTTCATGAAACTTAAAAGATGGAGTCTCAAGAAAGAGTTCGGGGGCGATATCTCACCTTTTCGTGGACTGTATCCTAAATTATCAGCTTCCAAACTTGGTGGAATACTCAATTTTGGGGTTTATTGAGTACGATTATTGTTGCATATTAAGGCCACGATTTTTTTCACAAGAATTCTTTCTTATATTCTCCTCAAACTAGATGAATTAATTTAGGATGACAACTGTGGCTACTATTGGATTCAAACTTTCGGTTTGCATTTGAACCAAAAATGTAGAGTTTGATCCTCCTAGGCAGCTTGATCTCAGACGAATTACCCCTCAATTCCTTCATCAGATATGCATTATTGAGTTCTCTAACGAAAACCTCAATTTTAAATAAAATGGGCTAGAAATAAGAGTTAGAGTTTTGCCCCTAAAACTTGCATGATATTATATTTCTATAATTGGGAACACTCTTGGAGCTATTGTCAAAATTCAGTGAAAGTTAGTTTGAATTAGTCAAGATATTCATATTCATAATCATAATGAGTTAATATTTGGAAAATACATTAGTTATAGAATATATGTGAGATTCAGTTAATACAAGATATTCAAATTCAGTTAATATTTGGATAATATATTAGTTATAGAATAAATCTTAGATTCAGTTAATATTTTCCTCTTTGGATTTGATTAGTAGTATATTTTATTTATTGTCAAGATTGAGATAGTTTATATTTTCGTTATTTGTAGGTATTAGTTGATATCTTGTATTTATTTGAACCTTGTGAATATTAATAAAGGTTGAACCTTCTTGCAATAACTATAGTTATTGGAAGTTATGTATGGAAGCTTATCTACAGGGGGAAGATTTGTGGGATTTAATGGAAGGTGATGACACAGAAATTCCAGCAAATACTCCACAAAATGTAGAATTACGGTGACAATGGAAGATCAAATG
This sequence comes from Cucurbita maxima, assembly GCF_002738345.1. Lineage (NCBI taxonomy): Eukaryota > Viridiplantae > Streptophyta > Magnoliopsida > Cucurbitales > Cucurbitaceae > Cucurbita > Cucurbita maxima. The sequence continues at coordinate 423,424 of NW_019272019.1, forward strand.
CGAAAAACATATACTCCACAGAATGCAGAATTACGTCGACAATGGAAGATCAAATCCGGAAAAGCCTTATTTACCTTGAAAACATTGATTAGCAAGGAGTATATTGATCACGTTCTTGATTAAAAGTCACCAAAGCAAGTATGGGAAACACTTCAAAAGTTCTTAACTAAGAAAAATACCGCTTCACTGCAATTTCTAGAGAATAAACTAGCTATGGTAACTCAAGGTAATTTTTCTATTGAAGAATATTTTTTTAAAGTGAAAAATCTGTGTTCTGAAATTTCAAAATTAGATGCTAAGGAGCCAGTGAGTGGTGCTCGATTACGGCGTCATCTTATTCGTGGATTACGAAAAGCTTTTATGCACTTTATTTCGTCAATACAAGGGTGGGCAAATCAGCCTACAGTAATTGAGCTTGTGAATCTTCTTTCCAATCAGGAAGCTTTGATTAAGCAAATGACTAACAACAACGAGTTTTCCCCAAAGTCATAAGATGTGTTGTATGTCAAAGATCAAAGGAGATAAAATTTTCATTCAAAGCCTTCTTCAAGCAATGAGAATCAATTCAGGAGTGAGGAGTTGTCAAAGAAGCCATTTAAAGCTTGTTACAAGTGTGAAAAACCTGGCCATTTTAAACGAGATTGTCAGGTGGAAGAAGTGTGTGATCGTTGCGGAAAGTCAGGCCATATTAAGCCAAATTGCCAAGTCAATACAGGAATTAGAAGCAAATGTTGTACATGAAAGTAAAAATTCTTCCTATCAAATTTGGGAATATTGCTTAACCATTGAGGTTCTTGACCAGCCAACAAACGTGACTTCAGCTGTACATCAAGATGATGTCTCTACAGATGCTCATGTCTTTATAGACTACAATGAAGAATGGATTCCCGATTCTAGTTGTTCTCATCATGCAACTGGAAACAAAACTCTTCTATCAGATGTTTTTCCACATTGTCAAAAGAAGAGTAAAGGGCCCAACAAAGTGGCTGAATTGGAATCACAACTTTCTAAACTCTAGGAACTGAAGAAAACAAGTGATCAACTAAGTGCATCTGAATCACACAAAAAGAAGCCCAACAGAAAGCAGAAGAAGCAAATAAACAACTATCAGATATGTCTGCAAAGCTTGAAGAATCCCAAGAGCAGGTGATTGAGCTCACCGCTTCTGATTTAGATCGTGTTCAAGAACTGCACAAACTTTTTCAAGATCGCAATCGAGCATGGAAGTCCAAACTCGAAGCTGTTCAAAAGCAGCATGCAATGGATGTTGCTGCATTGGCCTCTGCCATAAATGAAGTTTAAAGGCTCAAGGTCCAGTTGAACATGGTGTCTAAATCCAACCAAACTCGAAGTAACCTCGCTAAGTCTATGGAAAAGCTTCAATCAGATGGAATCAAAGTTGTTGATGCCTACAACTCTTTGTCACCAGAATTGGAGGAATCAAAAGATCGGAATTCAGGGAGGGATGGCTTTGATTTTTATGGAGCGAAGGGAAGATGCCAGAAAGGTTTAAATTTCGGTCGTGTTGGTGGTGGATTTAGGAATTATTGCTCGAATGGTTCGTATGAGAGGAGTAACAGGTATTCGAATGGGGATGATTCATCTAACTTAAAGTGGGTTTGTCAAGGGTCTTTGATGAAAATAGAAGGAAGAAAGATGAAGGGTTTTTTGTTCATTGATTACTAAGTCAAAAGGAGATGGATAAAAATAAATCTATCTATTTTTTTTTTTTTTATTATAATAAATGCATTGCTTTGGAAGAATGGGCTCTCATGGTTTTCTAAGCTATTTCATAAAATTAGATGCATCAATGAGATTCCTTTATCTTAGCATTACATTTTATCTTAGCATTACATTAATTTTAAATTTTAAATGTAGTTGGTTCATTCATTGATTTAAGGAAAATATTAAATGATGCCATTGATTTTAAATTTGTTCGATTTTTTAAATAATAATAGTTATTTTTTTTTTATTGAACTATACTCTTATTAACTTTAAATAATATATATTTTTTTTTAGTAATTTTTAGTACGTTTTCAAGTATTTTATTTTAGTCCTTCTAAATTATTATTATTATTAAAATATAGTTTATAATTGTGGGGTTTAAATACATTTATATATGTTCACTCATGTTTTTAAATAAATAGGATATGTATAGAAGATATTTAAAGTTGAAAACATTATTAAACTATTTTAGAAATTTTAATCAATATGTGAACCTATTTATAATTGAAAAAACAAAAAATGTAACTATTGTTTCATGTTTTCTAAAATCTAAAATTTCATCATAGCCTTGAGTTTAGATTTTATTTTCAGGTGTGTTCGGATGCATAGTGGACCTGTTTTATAAGACCTCCTAAACCGTGTTTGAACCCGCACGCTTGACTCGACCTAATGTCGTGACCTGCTCTCCTCCTCAGCGATTGCATACCTGACTCTACCACTTTGTTCCAATGTTTTTTAGACCTTTCCTTTTTGTTTTTTTTTTTAATCCCCTTGAAGCCCATTTTAGTATTTCTAAAAGAAATTGAGATGAGTATGGTCACTTTTTGCCCAATTTAAAGAATTCTAAGATAAATTATAGGTTTAATTGTGGGCATTAGGTAAATTAAAACGCTGAACGTGTTCTAATCCGATGTCGTGAATTCTCAGAAGTTCACTTGGATTTCAAAGGATAAATTTGGACTAGCTCCATAGTTAAATTAGCAACTTCAACTTAAGCTACTCAGTTAAGTGGCTCGACATTTGGCTTGGTTGAGCGAATTGTACGTTGTACGATTACACATGCCTCGTGTCCCTATGTTGTGTTATACCATATTTATAAGTTGTGGTATAATGTGATTATTTCTTGTTATAGAATAGTATGATGCTGATAATATTTTATGCATAAACCTCCATACACCATGTTATGTAAGCTATGTTAAGTATGAAAGATTTGTCAAGAATTTTGTATGCATGATGCATAGGCTCATTATGTTATTAACCTACATCAATACTTTTCCGGTTTATAAAATTAGGCTAAGAATTGAGAGTAATTCAAGGAAAATTTTTGGATAAGCCTTATCGATTTTCTTCAAAAATCTTCCTTTATAGAAAATTTCAAAGGCTACTTTTGGTCTCTTTAGACTACTGAGGAAAGAGCTTAATAGGAGGATAGAGTTTTGTCATTCAAGCCCTTCTGTTAGAAGTTTTGAATTTTGTTGATTTTTATTGGAAAGAATTAGAATGTAAAATCTATCCCAAAAGTATCTTGAGCATGAAAAGCTCAAAGAATAATAAGCAAAGGAAGACCCTCAGTTCTTTAGGCAAGTTTGAGCCTAAGTTTCTAAACATTGAAAAATTACTCCTCCACAATGAATTTTATTGTTAAAAACCAATTTGTTAAACTTTGTGGTAAGGAGAGGAGCAACTTTGGTAAATAACCCAAAGGCCAACGATGAATTTGTAAGTTTTGAAATCCATAACTTAAACCAAGAAATTTGTTCTCTGTCATTCGAGTCATAACATTGATCTTATTTCATTAGCTTTAGGACAAGTTAAGGAACAAATTAGAGAAGAAGTGAAAAAAAAATAACTTCAGGGCAAGTTAAGGAACAAACCAGTGAAGAAGTTGTGAAAAAAAAATAAGCAATGTAGGGTCCTAATCCAAGAACAAATTGAAGTTTAAAATCTAGGGAAGTTCATTCCCAGGTACCTTATTTTAACCTCTTATATCTAGCTCGTTAATAAGATAAATGAATTGAAATAAGTCCTATACAATTCATGCTGTGTGGAACTACATGATTCGTGAAGAAATCAAGTAGACCTCACGGATCAAGAGAAAGTTGAGATTTTTAGAGGATACAAAGTTGAGATTTTTATGTGCTTATGATGTGCCAGCTTTAGAGCTTGTCATATCATCCTCTTTAAGTTTTTTACCTACTAAGTAATAAATAGATTAGTTTAACCATTTTTATACCACGTTCACATTAATTTTTGATTTGATGTTGGAGAAAATAAACTCAATTTGGTACCTACCCAAGAAAAATAAAGAGAAAATAACTTATGGAATGTAGCAAAAAGCGATCACGAACACGACCGAACAAGTAAACCACTATATAGACAAACGGCACTATTTGCCAATTACTTAAAGAAGTTTGAAGGAGTTTCAATCTTGGGAAAGTCTGAATAGAGCACCCAAATACAATCAAATTAGTAAGTAACTAATTCAAGAAAGTTTAAAAAAATACGTGTAGGAGTCGATTAGAACCTTTGGAAAATGATTAACATTCATATTTAGAAGCCTAATTGACCGCATTATGAAAGATAAGCCTCGAAAATCTAAAACTTTACCGTTTAGCACAATATTCATTTATACAGTATTCGCTTGCATGAATTGTGAATACAAGTAGTTTTATTATCCCACAAGTACTTAAGCATACTTTATTGATTTATTTTTCTTTACTTGGGTAGGTTGAGTATCTTCCTCATATGTCCCCAATTAGTATTTGGGCGATAGTTGTGTGGCCTAGATCATGAGCTATGACCATTTTAGATCATGAGCTATTGTCTTACGATAAGTTGATCTTAAAACCTAGCTATTGAGTCACACAAACTTTTTGGGATGATTAGGTACCTTATAGGAACGTTTGGACATAACCCCTATTCATAAATTATTCAACATGGGTTAGGGTTTACTTGGTACATAGGAATTAATTATCACCCATAAAGGGACTCCAAGAGTCATAGAAGATACACTATTAAGGTAGCTCTGGTTATGCGTAGTGGGGAACCATGGTCTTACACTTTTCTAGTCCATGGAGCCTATATGAGTAGATAGTCTAGTGTTCTAGCCAATAGAAGCAATGAACAAGTAGTTACTATTCTAACTTGAGGAGGGTGCAAGAATAGGTAATTTATTTATTTAGCATAAAAAGGTGAAGTCATAGGTAGTTGTTGATTGGTGTCACAATCAATGATACGATTGTGAGGCGAGAAAGTTATTGAGGATGATGACTAAGTTAAATGGGTAAGAGTTCACAACCACACTCAGAGAAAATACGTTGTGACCCCCACACGCAAGACAGTTAAGGGGCGACCCTCAAGTGGCGCCCATCCGACCATGGGAGAGCCATGATTGAGAAGTATCATGATGCAACTGAGGAGGATGGTCCACCCTCCAACACACCAAGAGTATGCATTCAAGTTAAGTCGAGGCATACACAAGATTCGAGAGATCAACGTGACATGAGTGTCAAAGATAAGCTCGAAGAGGGTCAGGTTCGCCCGATCAGAAATCGGTCCAAGAGGTGTGTGAACCGACTGGTGGGTCCATACGCGCACCTGTAGACCGTGTGTAGGAAAATTAAGTACACATCCAAATTGTCCGGTTAGAATAGCCACTGTATGAAAATAAACAGTTATGAAAGGTCCCACTCATGAAACTATACGTGATTGCATTCAACTCGAATAGGGGTCACCTACTCAGTATTTCTTAAAATACTCAAGCCATGTGCTACTTCCATTTTAGGTAAAGGCAAGACACCCCTGTATAGCTCGACCCTCAAGTAAAGACTATAACACATGCATAGAATAGTTGTATTTAAATTCCTAGATTATAGGTTAGTATAGGGAATTTTTTCAATTTTAATTTTCACTTTTTTTTTTTTTTTTTTTTTTTTTTTTTTTTTTTTTTTTTTTTTTTTTTTTTTTTTTTTTTTTTTTTTTTTTTTTTNTTTTTTTTTACTTTCATTATGTTGCTTTAAAGACGTTTTCAACACGTATGTCCATGGCAATGTTTTACAATCATTTTTTCAATGTTTATTTCTGAATAAGAGATGATGATAGCAACTTTAAGTCAGTAGAAAATTTACGGTTGTCACAAAATCTTTGAATGTCATTTTTAATTGGGAGTCACTATAAACTTGAAAACAATGTATAGGTAAAATATTCTAATTAAATATATATATATATATATATATATATATATATATATATATATATATATAGTTTTTTTTTATTTTATTTTATTTTTTTTATTTTTTATTTTTTTTTGCAAATCGTGACCCCTCCCTTTTCTCTTTTCATTTTTTTCAATTATTCCATTAATAAAGAAGTGATGCCCCTTTCAAACTCTCTTGGGTGAGAATAATTTCGTGAAGTTTATCCTTTATATATCAAATAGTTATGCTTCTAATATGTAGTTCAAGGCTATGTTCTCAAAAGATGACTTCATTGATAAATTATTTTTTTTCCTCTGATTCCAGTGATTCAAAAACTCTTATGAGTTCTTACCATTCTGCTTGTTATTTAATGTCATTATTCCAGTTGTTGTCTTATTCTAGATTTCTTATTAATGGAGCACAATTGGCGTTTTGTAGATCTCTTTCTTATGAACTTAAAGAGACCAAAATCTCGAAGAGATCTATAGAAGAAGAATTTTTTTTAAAAAAAAAGCGAGTAAACATACCCATAATCTAACTTTCGATAAATCTTGTTACTTTTGACTTTTTAAAAATCGGTCAAAGTAGTGAGGTAGGGTTGTGCTCTTTCGAGCAAGAATAATTTGAGCTTCTAATTCATTTATTTGGGTTTAAAAATCTAGGTTTTATTGGAGGTGGTGTTGAGGATGTGAGGTTAAACACGTAAATTCAATCATTTTCCTTACCATTTATGTGTTCTCAAATTTGAATTCAACCAATGAGAGTCTTCCACTTGTCAAACATCCCATGGTTGATATGTACCGTTAGGTCTGACTACAGGCTAGCACTCACTTATGCTGGTGGAAACCAATAGCAAACAAAAAAATGTGTATAGTATCTTTCTCTACGCATCCATATAGAACACATAGTAGAGAAGAATCTTGTGCTCGTGACATACAACATACAACACACTTTGAGGGTTTCACGTTCCACCCTCAATTATAAATTTACGCCGGTACGACCCTATTCAGGAGGCTTGACGCCGTGTTCACATTCACTAGGGGCACTCATCATGAGTCAACTACATGTGTAGTCCCAAGTCCGTTTTGATGATCGGTTTATAGAATTGCGGTCTTAGTCTTTATCCCATTCCTACACTTGATTGGAGCACTCACCCTAAGCCATCTACCTGTGTAACCCCAAATCTTTTCCAAGGCTAGTTTACGAAATCGTAACTTCTTCCTTACCCGTTTGTACACTCAATAGAAGTTCTCATCTCGAGCTAACTACCCATGTAATCTCAAGTCCTTCAAGATCAATTTACATGATTGCAACATCAGCCTTGACTCGACCCTACACTCAATAATAGCTCAAGTAACTTTGGGGTTCTGATGATATTTTTCATACTATTGTAAAGCTTTCTTAATCATTATTAGATGTCATGGAGGGTTATTAGGTCCTTAGGGGCATCTAGGTGATTTATTCCTCATCTTGCATTTTTTAGGATGCTTGGGGTTAGCTCCTCGGGGATAGTTCAATCTCTAGGTGCACCAAGTCTAGACATATGATCGATACTCATAATCCTAGAGTGCTCGATCTATTAGAAATGTACTGGCCTAGGTCAACATGTAAACTGCTCTAGCTCTAGTGCCATAATCTTAGCTTGTTCCACTCATGCATACTTTGTTAGGGAGATATTTCTATCAATCACCTGAAGCACGAAAACACATAATCTACTCATTAATGCATGTTTAATAGGCAGATATTCATATCAACCCGCAAGGAAATCATAATCTAAACTTAGGTAGCTCTACGACGGTTTCTGTACGTGATAAATTTTTGAAGCCCGTAATTACTTATTATTGATGAATATGATGTTTCATGACATTTCCTTAATATGATGATGATTTTTTATACTATTGATTAAGCTTTCTTAATCATTCTTAAATGTGATAGAGGCTTATTGGGTCCTTAGGCGCATCTAAGTGATTTAGTCCTCATCTCGCATTTTTTTATGAAGCTTGGGGTTAGCTCCTTGGGGGCTAACTCAATCTCTAGGTGCACTCAAGTCTAGACGTATGATTGCTACTCATAATCCTAGAGTGCTCGATAGAAATCTACTGACCTAGGTCAATGGTGCACTCAAGTCTAGACGTATGATTGCTACTCATAATCCTTGAGTGCTCGATAGAAATATACTGACCTAGGTCAACATATAAACCGCTCTAGCTCTAATGCCCAAATTAGCTTAGATCACTCATGCATACTTTGTTAGGAAGATATTTTTATCAATCACCTAAAGCACGAAAAACATAATCTACTCATTCATGCATGCTTATTAGGGATATGTTCCTATCAACCAGTAAGGAAATCATAATCTAAGCATTGAAGCAAACTCAATGGGAAAATAACACTCATTAGTCACCCAGGACACATCATAATATCTTATCCTCCATTCCAGCACAATGGAAAGCATAAAAATTTGTATGCATCATAAATTCTCATCCTAGGGATATTTCCTTAATTTTTCTTAACATATAAAATATTTTCATCCAAATAGTCCTTCTAGAGTCCTAAACATGCATATTCTAACACCTAAGGAAAGATATACTCGCATGCTATTATGTTCTTACACAAGCATTACTTGAGAGATGCGAGAATGACTATTTATATGGATTACGTATGCCTTGTCGAGCAAGCTTTGTCTTGTGTTAGGAGCTTCAAATTTTCTAAAATTTCTCGAGTATAACCTAATTAAAATCAGAAAATTGTCCACATCGAAATCAGGGAAGAGCAATCGAATATAGGTTAAAACGGGTAAAAATTGGAATGATACACAGAAGATTAGCATGGCCCCTACAGAAGGATGACACAAACCAATTGAGAAATGGTTCAATTTTTTTTATAAATCAGAGTGGCGAAGTGGAAGCGTGGTGGGCCCATAGCCCATAGGTCCCAAGATCGAAACTTGGCTTTGATATGATTTACAAACAACCCTAAGAAATGCTTTTGAAAGTTATGATATAAAATCATATGGTATGAAGGAAAATAGGAAGAGAGGTTGTTTTGGAAAATGATCATTATATTTAACATGATGTTAAGATGGTTGCTACTCCTCGTCCCATTCATCCCATTCATGTTTGTATATCCCATTAGGATAGTCACCTAAGGAAAACTTAAAATGATAGGTCCCATTCATGTTTGTATGTCTTTTCATTTTCTAGCTCCAATAGTGGGGTCACTTACTGAGTATATAATACTCAAGCCACATGCTACTTCTATATTTCAGGTAAAGTTTGTATGTCTTTTGTATTGTTTTAAAGACATTTTCTTAAACATGTAAGCCCATAATGTTGTTTTATGGAGATGATTTAATTGATTATTTCCGCATAAGAAGTTACATTATATATACTGTAGCGACTTTAAGTTAGTAGAAATCTAGGGTCCTTACATTTCTCCCCTCAATTCTTTCATGAAACTTAAAAGATTGAATCTCAAGAAAGAAATAGGGGGCAATATCTCACCTTTTAGTTTGAATCCAATAGTCATTGACTAATAATATTTTCATATCTATTCACCCTTTTGATTAGTAGTCTAGACATTTGTCATCCTAAATTAGTTATAGAATATATCTTAGATTCAATTAATATTTTCTCTTTGGATTTGATAAGTAGTATATTTTATTTTATTGTCAAGATTGAGATAATATTTTTCTTATTTGTAGGTATTAGTTGGTATCTTGTACTTATTTACATTGTGAATATCAATGAACATTGAACCTTCGATTCGAATTCTATTTCTTATTCCTAAATCTGTATTCTTTCATTGACTAATAATATTTTCATATCTATTCACCCTTTTGAGTGGTAGATATTGTGTTTGGTATTAGAGCCAAGTTTGTACGGTTTAATATTATTACTAAATGAGAAGAATGGGGGAAGATTTTCTATGGGTATAGCTATGGAAAAGCTTGTTTGCAATAACTTTAGTTATTGGAAGTTATGTATGGAAGCTTATCTACCGGGGAAGATTTGTGGGATTTAATGAAAGGTGATGACACAGAAATTTCAGCAAATACTCCACAGAATGCAGAATTACACCGACAATGGAAGATCAAATGCGGAAAAACCTTATTTACCTTGCGAACTTTTATTAGCAAGGAGTATATTGATCATGTTCGTGATTTAAAGTCACCAAAGCAAGTATGGGAAACACTTCAAAAGTTGTTCACTAAGAAAAATACCGCTCGACTGCAATTTCTAGAGAATGAACTAGCTATGGTAACTCAAGGTAATTTTTCTATTGAAGAATATTTTTTTAAAGTAAAAAATATGTATTCTGAAATTTCAAAATTAGATGCTAAGGCGTCAGTGAGTGATGCTCGATTACGGCATTATCTTATTCGTGGATTACGAAAAGATTTTACGCCCTTTATTTCCTCAATACAAGTGTGGGAAAATCAGCCTACAGTAATTGAACTGGTGAATCTTCTTTCGAATCAGGAAGCTTTGATTAAGCAGATGACTAACAGCAACGAGTTTTCCCCAAAGTCATAAGATGTGTGGTATGTCAAAGATCAAAGGAGACAGAATTTTCATTCAAAGCCTTCATCAAGCAATGAGAATCAATTTAGGAGTGAGGAGTCGTCAAAGAAGCCATTTAAAGCTTGTTACAGGTGTGGAAAACCTGGCCATTTTAAACGAGATTGTCAGGTGAAAGTAGCGTGTGATCATTGCAGAAAGCCAGGCCATATTAAGCCAAATTACCAAGTCAAAATGCAGGAATTAGAAGCAAATGTTGTACATGAAAGTAAAAATTCTTCCGATCCAATTTGGGAATATTGCTTAACCATTGAGGTTCTTGACCAGCCAACAAACGTGACTTCAGCTGTACATCAAGATGATGTCTCTATAGATGCTCATGCCTTTATAGACTACAATGAAGAATGGATTCTCGATTCTGGTTGTTCTCATCATGCAACTGGAAACAAAACTCTTCTATCAGATGTTTGTCCACATTGTCAAAAGAAGAGTAAAGGGCCCAACAAAGTGGCTAAATTGGAATCACGACTTTCTCAACTCTAGGAGGAACCGAAGAAAACAAGTGATCAACTAAGTGCATCTGAATCACACAAAAAACAAGCCCAACAGAAAGTAGAAGAAGCAAAGAAACAACTATCAGATATGTCTGAAAAGCTTGAAGAATCCCAACAGTAGGTGATTGAGCTCTCTGCTTCTGAGGAAGATCGTGTTCAAGAACTGCACAAACTTTCTCAAGATTCCAATCGAGCATGGAAGTCCAAACTCGAAGCTGTTCAAAAGTAGCACGCAATGGATGCTGCTGCATTGGCCTCTGCCATTCATGAAGTTCAGAGGCTCAAGGTCCAGCTGAACATGGTGTCTAAATCCAACCAAACCCGAAGTAACCTCGCTAAGTCTATGGAAAAGCTTCAATCAGATGGAATCAAAACTTTTGAAGCCTACAACTCTTTGTCACCAAAATTGGAGGAATCAAAAGATCGGAATTCAGGGAGGGATGATTTTGATTTTTATGGAGGGAAGGGAAGATGCCAGAAAGATTTAAATTCCAGTCGTGTTGGTGGTGGATTTAGGAATTATGGCTCGAATGATTCGTATGAGAGGAGTAACAGGTATTTGAACGGGGATGATTCATCTAACTCGAAGTGGGGTTTGTCAAGGGTCTTTGATGAAAATAGGAGGAAGAAAGATGAAGGTAATTCTGGCAGCGACGGTGGTGGCAGTCGACCGAAGCTTAATCTGGAGCCACGTACGCTGCCGGTGAATGATGTGAAGTCGTCGAAGATATCAAGGACGACCGCGAGGTCTAAGAATTCAAACCCATTTGGAATGGTGAGGCCGAGGGAAGAGGTTCTAGCTGAGAAAGGACATGATTGAAAAAAACTTGACAAGGAGTTAGAGTCGAAAATTATGGAAGTGTCAAGGGAGAAGACTGAAAAATCCAACGCCATTGGGAAAAAGAGCTTTGGCAATGTAATTGGTCAGGCTGCTGAGGACAAAATAGAGAGAAGCTGGAGGAAGCCGAGTTTCAATTACTCTGGACCAGTGGGGCGGGATGCTCAACCTGACAAAAATCCTAATGGTTTTGTGGATGCTAATTGGGCTGGTGACATGAACGACAGATGCTCCACAAGAGGTTTTTGTTTTACACCAGGCTCTGTTGCAATTTCATGGTGCAGTAAAAAGCAAAGCATCGTTGCTTTGTCAAGTTGTGAAGCCGAATATGTAGCTACTACAATGACTACTTAAGGATTTTTGTGGCTCATCACGAGGCTTATTCAAGAAATGGTGACTACTCATTATCATTTTGTTTGAGAGAATGCTAACGCAGGATGTTGAATTGCAAAAAATACAGACTAATAAGCAAGTTGCGGACATATTTACTAAGGCACTTGCCAAAGTAAAGTATGAAGTTTTTCGTAAAGGCTCTCAAAGCTATTGAGAAAATAAGTTTGCACTAAGGGAGGCTGTCATCTTGTTAGTCATCATGTTGAGTATCTTGAAGTTCATATCCATAAAGAAATAAAATTTGGAGAAATTTTGGATCGACTCTTCTTTACACGTTAAATCCTTTCTCGAGGGAAGTGTATCATGTGCTATCATGTGAGTGGGGTGACGTATACTTTCGTAACATAGACACATAAAATATATTGTGTACGGGGGAGTGCGAGTCTACAAGCCACTAGTCCTATTCTTTCTAGTATCTCAAAAGGATGGAAGAACTTGGGCTTAGCTTCCCTTTCTTTTCAAAATCTGAACATCCCTCTCATGGGTGCTATCTTTAGGAACACATGGTCTCCTACATCAAAATTTAGGTTTTTACGCCTTCCATCTGCATAAATATTTTACGAACTAAAATTTTATTTTTATTTGAAACAAAAAGATTTAAAAAAAAATTCAAACTTAAATCAAACGAACCCAAAACTATATGGTTGGGTTGGGTGGATTTCAGTTTTTGTGATGTTTCACATTGGATGAGGAGGAGAACGAAACACCCTTAAGCGTGTAGAAACCTTCCCATAGTAGACGCGTTTTAAAACCTTGAGAGGAAGCTCGTAAGGGAAATCCCAAAGAAGGCAATATCTACTAGTGGTGAGCTTGCGTCGTTACTGGTATTAAAGCCAGACACCGGCGATGAACCAGCGAGAAGGTTGTTCCCCGAAGGGGAATAAACACGAGGTGGTGTGCCAGCGAGGACGCTGGGCTTAAAGGGGGGGTGGATTGTGATGTTCCACATTGGTTGGGGAGGAGAACAAAACACACTTTACAATGGTGTGAAAACCTTTCACTAACAGACACGTTTTAAAGTCTTGAGGGGAAACCCATAAAAGTAATATCTGCTACTGGGTCGTTACCGTTTTTCACCTGAGTTGTTCGAGTTAATATGAATTAACATCCCAAACAATTGAACTAAGAACAAAAATCCTCTCACCCTTTCCATATATATATATTTTTTTAGTAATTTTTAGTACGTTTTCAAGTATTTTATTTTAGTCCTTCTAAATTAGAACCATTATTATTATGGTTAAAATATAGTTTATAATTGTGGTGCTTTAAATACAGACTCAATGGGGAAATAACACCCATTAGTCACGCATACCACATATTATTGTATCTTATCCTCAATTCTAGCACAACGGAAAGCATAAAAATAGATATGTATCATAAAATCTCATCCTAGGGGAAGTTCGTTAATTTTCCTTAACATATATAGCATTTTCATCCAAATAGCCCTTTTAAAGTCCTAAATATGCATAATCTACCATTCAAGGCAAGATATGCTCGCATGCTAGTATGCCCTTGAGCTAGAATTACTTTAGAAGAGTAAAAATGATTATTTATATGGATGACGTAAGCTTTGTCGAGCAAGCTTTTTCTTGTGTTAGGAGCTTCAAATTTTCTAAAATTTCTCTAGTATAACCTAATTCAAATCATAAAATGGTCCACATCAAAATCAGGGAAGAACAATGGAATATTAATGAAATTGGAACCCAGGGGTCTTAGTGGTTTGGTTCGTAGTCAATGTTTATTACTTCTCTTCTCCCGCCGCCCTGAAAATAAGAAGACGTTTCAACTTCTGTATGGTATTTTCCAAAGCAAAACTTAGACTCCATCGTTTAGTTACAAGTCCGGAGGAGGAGGAATGCACGTAATTGCCAATTAAAATTTTAAAAAATAAATAAATAAATAAAAGTGTTATTTGGTGGGGTATGGCTATGGACCATTGCATGAAATGCAGTGCTGAGTCGGACAGAATCATTGCCCACCATCTCTTTCTACCATTGGCTAATAATATTTATTGTGCCAAAGTTGACCATAATTTGGAAAGCTATAAATAAAAAAATAAATATGAAATCACTACTCTCGCTTTCAGTGTCTTGTGGAGTTTAATTGGTGAGGGAATCCATTAATACTATTTATTATTTGTTCCATATTTGAAATAAATTTTAAAAAAAATGATTCACTTTGTCTAAAAGTGATGCGTTCAGATACGTTCTATCAATTTCCATTCAATTTTTAGAATTTAAATTTATGGTTAGTTTGACCATATATCGTGAACAATATATGATTCTCTAACTTTTGGATCTTTTTTTATCTCTACTTTTAGGGAAATCAAATAAATTTCCATACTTTATTGTGTGGAAGGGATACAATTTGGAACACAGAATGTATTTCCACACAATCATATGCATATCCTACTCATAATATCATATTAATATCAAATATGGAATTTGCGTACTTCAAAAAAAAAAAAAAAAAAAAAAAACTTTTTCCCTTGTTTTATTTGTTCATATATAGGAAGTTTGTGGAGAATTTATAATAATAATTTTATAATATAGTAATGGTAATGGCATTTAACTTCTACGTTTGTAATTTAACATTGACCAAAAAATAAACATGTGAGCGTATCATTTAAGACCTTATTAATTTCTATTTTATAAATAATTTTAAGATATTGCTTTAGCTCAAGTTGCCATAGATCATTTGTTTTTCCATTTTGACATTTGAAAAAAATAATAATAATATTAAAGAAGAGCAAAATAGTCATCCACTCATCTTTAAATTTCAACGGATAAAGCTATAAGATTCTGCGACCAAAAGTTGTTAGATTCGGGTTGCAAATTGCATGAGAAAAGCTATTTGTTTGTTTCTTGTTTTTTCTATTCTCGAAGTGCAATGGACATTGGACAGCCATCTTTGAAAAAGTATTCATATCTAAAATACATTTTAAAAAATAAGAATAAAAAAAGGAAAAACAATTTTGGACTCCCACCTTTTTGAAAAATTATAATTACTACGTTTATGCTATTTAAAAACAGTATAAATCTAATTAATTACGTCTGGCTTTGTTAATTTTTAAATTGTATAAAAATATAAATCGAACTAAAGCTATAAATATAAGAATATATATAAATAAAATCTATGAACAAATAAATGAATTAAACATCGAGAGAAAACAGGAAGGCGAGAGAATAATGCATGTCTGGTAATGACAATATTATCTTTTTACGGATGGGACCCTACTGTCAACCATACAATGTTAATAGAGAGATTAATTAACTAATGCATGTTGGACATAGACCGATTAATTAAAAAATTTTAAACTAGAGATATGTAGGACTTACCTCGAAAGGAAAGCCCTCCAAAAATAGGCGTATGCCGCTATGAGCGGCGAGCACACGGTATTCTTTAGTAAAAGGCGAAAGAATAGTTCGCTCTGTGCTCACCGCACGGCTCCGTGATTGACAATGGGCCTTGGATGGTCACTTTATAGGTGTCTATCGTTTTCGCATCTTGGAGAGTTTCCGATGTGGGACAATTCCTACTTTCAACTCCCCTGGGTTCCCCTCCACGGCCTGTATACCAAAGTAAATTAAATCATGGCCATGGATTTACTATATATATATATATATATAAACTCGTGATCGGAAAAGAATCACAGGAGAATAAATCTAAAATTAAAATTAAAATTAAAATTAATTTCATTAATATAAACTCTACACAGAAGATTAGCATGGCCCCTGCAGAAGAATGACACACACCAATTGAGAAATGGTTCAATTTTATTTATAAATCAGAGTGGCGCAGCGGAAGCGTGGTGGGCCCATAACCCACAGGTCCCAGGATCGAAACCTGACTCTGATATCCATCCTTTAATTTCCTTAACTTCAAGGAACGGGAGCTTACATTTATTTACTTAGGCAGCTCTACCACTTTTTTGTAGGTGATTATTATTGATGAATATGATGTTTCACGACATTTCCTTAATATGATTACGGCATTATCTTATTCGTGGATTATGAAAAGATTTTACTCCCTTTATTTCCTCAATACAAGTGTGGGCAAATCAGCCTACAGTAATTGAACTGGTGAATCATCTTTCCAATCAAAAAGCTTTGATTATCAGCCTACAGTAATTGAACTGGTGAATCATCTTTCCAATCAAAAAGCTTTGATTATCAGCCTACAGTAATTGAACTGGTGAATCATCTTTCCAATCAAAAAGCTTTGATTAAGCAAATGACTAATAGCAACGAGTTTTCCCAAAAGTCATAAGATGTGTTGTATGTCAAAGATCAAAGGAGACAAAATACTCCCAAAAGTCATAAGATGTGTTGTATGTCAAAGATCAAAGGAGACAAAATTTTCATTCAAAGCCTTCATCAAGCAATGAGAATCAATTTAGGAGTGAGGAGTCGTCAACGAAGCCATTTAAAGCTTGTTACAAGTGTGGAAAACCTGGCCATTTTAAACGAGATTGTCAGGTGAAAGTAGTGTGTGATCATTGCAGAAAGCCAGGCCATATTAAGCCAAATTACCAAGTCAAAATGCAGGAATTAGAAGCAAATGTTGTACATGAAAGTAAAAATTCTTCCGATCCAATTTGGGAATATTGCTTAACCATTAGAAGCAAATGTTGTACATGAAAGTAAAAATTCTTCCGATCCAATTTGGGAATATTGCTTAACCATTAGAAGCAAATGTTGTACATGAAAGTAAAAATTCTTCCGATCCAATTTGGGAATATTGCTTAACCATTGAGAGCAAATGTTGTACATGAAAGTAAAAATTCTTCCGATCCAATTTGGGAATATTGCTTAACCATTGAGATTCTTGACCAGCCAACAAGCGTGACTTCAGCTGTACATCAAGATGATGTCTCTACAGACGCTCATGCCTTTATAGACTATAATGAAGAATGGATTCTCGATTTTTGTTGTTCTCATCATGCAACTGGAAACAAAACTCTTCTATCAGATGTTTGTCCACATTGTCAAAAGAAGAGTTGGGCCCAACAAAGTGGCTGAATTGGAATCACGATTTTCTCAACTCTAAGAGAAACTGAAGAAAACAAGTGATCAATTAAGTGCATCTGAATCACACAAAAAGCAAGCCCAACCGAAAGTAGAAGAAGCAAAGAAACAACTATCAGATATGTCTGAAAAGCTTGAAGAATCTCAACAGCAGGTGTTTGAGCTCTCCGCTTCTGAGGAAGATCGTGTTCAAGAACTGCACAAACTTTCTCAAGATCGCAATCGAGCATGGAAGTCCAAACTCGAAGCTGTTCAAAAGCAACACGCAATGGATGCTGCTGCATTGGCCTCTGCCATAAATGAAGTTCAGAGGCTCAAGGTCCAGCTGAACATGGTGTCTAAATCTAACCAAACCCGAAGTAACCTCGCTAAGTCTGTGGAAAAGAATCAATCAGATGGAATCAAAGCTATTGAAGCCTACAACTCTTTGTCACCAAAATTGGAGGAATCAAAAGATCGGAATTCAGGGAGGGATGGCTTTGATTTTTATGGAGGGAAGGGAAGATGCCAGAAAGGTTTAAATTCCAGTCGTGTTGGTGGTGGATTTAGGAATTATTGCTCGAATGGTTCGTATGAGAGGAGTAACAGGTATTCGAATGGGGATGATTCATCTAACTCGAAGTGGGGTTTGTCAAGGGTCTTTGATGAAAATAGGAGGAAGAAAGATGAAGGTAATTCTGGCAGCGGCGGTGGTGGCAGTCAATCGAAGCTTAATCTGCAGCCACGTACGCTGCCGATGAATGATGTGAAGTCATCGAAGATATCAAGGACGACGGTGAGGTCCAAGAGTTCGAACCCATTTGGAATGGTGAGGCCGAGGGAAGAGGTTCTAGCTGAGAAAGGACATGATTGGAAAAAACTTGACAAGGAGTTAAAGTCGAAAATTATGGAAGTGTCAAGGGAGAAGACTGAAAAATCCAACGCCATTGGGAAAAAGAGCTTTGGCAATGGAATTGGTCAGGCTGCTGAGGACAAAATAGAGAGAAGCTGGAGGAAGCCGAGTTTCAATAACTCTAGACAAGTGGGGCGGGGTGCTCAACCTGATAAAAATCCTAGTGGTTTTGTGGATGCTAATTGGGCTGGTGACATGAACGACAGATGCTCCACAAGAGGTTTTTGTTTTACAGGAGACTCTATTGCAATTTCATGATGCAGTAAAAAGCAAAGCATCGTTGCTTTGTCAAGTTGTGAAGCCGAATATGTAGCTACTACAATGACTACTTAAGGATTTTTGTGGCTGATCACGAGGCTTATTCAAGAAATGGTGACTACTCATTATGATTTTGTTTGAGAGAATGCTAACGCAGGATGTTGAATTACAAAAAATATAGATTAATAAATAAGTTGCGGACATATTTACTAAGGCACTTGCCAAAGTAAAGTTTGAAGTTTTTCGTAAAGGCTCTCATAGCTATTGAGAAAATAAGTTTGCACTGCAAACTTTAGTGCAAACTTATTGTTAGTTTGGATTAGTCAATGAATATTTTTTTTCTTTAGATTTGATTAGTAGTATATTTTATTGTATTGTCAAGATTTAAATAGTTTATATTTTACTTGTTTGTAGGTATTAGTTGGTATCTTGTATCTATTTAAACGTTGTGAATTTCAATGAAGATTGACCTTCGGTCCCAATTCTATTTCTTCTTCTTAAATCTGTATTCATTCGCTGAGTATTCACACTCTTGAGTCGTAGATATTGCGTTAGCTATTATCCTTTCAAGTCTTCTATGAAAATGTTTCTTGGAGGTGCAGAAATCGATTGGGATAGGCCTCACGCGACGAATTCACATGTAAAATCGAATTGAATTTTTTAAGCTCCTTTGGATTACTTCAACGGCTGCCCAAATTTGGGAAATTGATTTGGGGCATTTTGCCTTTCTTTCCTTCACCAAAATTGTGGTTAATCTTATTTAGAAAGAATAGAAACAAGTTTGGAGGGAAATGATGGACTATAGCTCTCGAATTTGGAAGGAACATGAGAACTCAAAACCTAAAAAATGAAAAAGCTTATAACTCGTGATTGAAGGCTCGATGTTGCTTGCTTCTTGCTCCAAATGAACGCACATGGCTCATGACTTGAGAGAAATGATCTACCGCCTTTGAAACGTTTAGAACCACCATGAATTTATAGTTGATCCTTTTGGATTTTTCGCTAGAAAATCCTGTGCCGATCAGAGCTTTGTCAAACTTAGTTATGAATTTTAGCCGTTGGATTTGATGATCGGTGAATGTTCTAGATCATATCAAATTTATAGGGTGATCCAACAGCTAGATTTCAAGAGACTTGGATTATGTGCATAAGGGTACTATGGAGGATCTAATTTGGTCAGGAATGACAATTTGGTGATTCTTTTAAACTTTATAAATAAGGTAATTTATCACTTTCCGAAAATGTTAATATTATTTTTTTCGAATTAATCCAATTTGTTTTTATAAAATTGGTTACCTCTTGTTAGTCCTTTTCTTCTTGTTGAGTGTCTTGAAATTCATATCCATACAGAAATAAAATTTGGAGAAATTTTGGATCGACTCTTCTTTACACGTTAAATCCTTTCTCGATGGAAGTGTATCATGTGCTATCATGTGAGTGGGGTGACGTATACTTTCGTAACATAGACACATAAAATATATTGTGTACGGGGGAGTGCGAGTCTACAATCCACTAGTCCTATTCTTTCTAGTATCTCAAAAGGATCGAAGAACTTGTGGCTTAGCTTCCCTTTCTTTTCAAAATCTGAACATCCCTGTCATGGGTGCTATCTTTAGAAACACATGGTCTCCTACATCGAAATTTAGGTTTTTACGCCTTCCATCTACATAAATATTTTACGAACTAAAATTTTATTTTTATTAGAAACAAAAAGATTTAAAAAAAAATTCAAACTTAAATCAAACGAACCCAAAACTATATGGCCGGTTGGGTGGATTTCAGTTTTTGTGATGTCCCACATTGGTTGGGGAGGAGAACGAAACACCCTTAAGCATGTGTAAACCTTCCCATAGTAGACGCGTTTTAAAACCTTGAGAGAAAACTCGTAAGGAAAATTCCAAAGAGGACAATATCTACTAGTGGTGAGCTTGCGTCGTTACTAGTAAAAGAGTCTGACACCGGGCGATGAACCAGCGAGGAGGTTGTTCCCCGAAGGGGGATAAACACAAGACGGTGTGCCAGCGAGGACGCTGGGCCCGAAGGGGGGTGGATTGTGATGTTCCACATTGGTTGGGGAGGAGAACAAAACACCTTTTACAACGGTGTGAAAACCTTTCACTAGCAGACACGTTTTAAAGCCTTGAGGGAAAGCCCATAAGAGTAATATTTGCTACTGGGTCGTTACCGTTTTTAACCTGCGTTGTTTGAGTTAAAAAGAATTAACATCCCAAACAATTGAACTACGAACAAAACCCTCTCACCCTTTCCATTTATGAAGATCGTGTTACACCAAACCCACTTGAAAGAATCATTAAATTTGGTAGTTTTTTGTTCATTGATTATGGATAAAAATAAATCTATCTATTGTTTTCTAAGCTATTTCATAAAATTAGATGCATGAATGAGATTCCTTTATCTTTGCATTACATTCATTTTAAATGTAGTTGGTTCATTCATTGATTTAAGGAAAATATTAAATGATGCCATTGATTTTAAATTTGTCCGATTTTTTAAATAATAATAGTTATTTTTTTTTATTGAGCTATACTCTTATTAACTTTAAATAATATATAAATTTTTTTAGTAATTTTTAGTACATTTTCAAGTATTTTATTTTAGTCCTTCTAAATTAGAACTATTATTATTATTGTTAAAATATAGTTTATAATTGTGGGGTTTAAATACATTTATATATGTTCACTCGTGTTTTTAAATAAATAGGATATGTATAGAAGATATTTAAAGTTGAAAACATTATTAAACTATTAGAATGTAAAATCTATCCCAAAAGTATCTTAAGCTCAAATAAGAATTTTTCATGAAAAGCTAAAAGAATAATAAGCAAAGGAAGACCCTCAGTATCTTTAGGTAAGTTTGGGCCTAAATTTCTAAACATTGAAAAATTAATCCTCCACAATGAATTTCATCATTTAAAACAAATTTGTTAAACTTTGTGGTAAGGAGAGGAGCAACTTTGGTGAAGAACCCAAAGGCCAACGATGAATTTGTAAGTTTTGAAATCCACAACTTAAACCACGAAATTCGTTCTCCGTCATTCGAGTCATAACATTGATCTTATTTCATTAGCTTTAGGGCAAGTTAATGAACAAATTAGTGAAGAAGTGAAAAACAAATAGCTTTAGGGCAAGTTAAGGAACAAACCAGTGAAGAAGTTGTGAAAAAAATAAGCAATGTATGGTCCTAATCCGAGAACAAATTGAAGTTGAAAATCTAGGCAAGTTCATTCCCAAGAACCTTATTTTAACCTCTTATATCTAGCTCGTTAATAAGCCAAATGAATTGAAATCAGTCCTATACAATTCATGGTGTGTAGAACTACACGATTCGTGAAGAAATAGAGTAGACGCTCACTGATCAAGAGAAAAAACATTATTTATAGAGGATACAAAGTTGAGATTTTTATGTGCTTATGATGTGCCAGCTTTAGAGCTTGTCATATCATCCTCTTTAGGTTTTTTACCTACTAAGTAATAAATAGATTAGTTTAACCATTTTTATACCACGTTCTCATTAAGTTTTGATTTGATGTTGGAGAAAATAAACTCAATTTGGTACCTACCCAAGAAAATTAAGGAGAAAATAACTTACAGAATGTAGCAAAAAGCGATCACAAACACGACCGAACAAGTAAACCACTATATAGACAACCCTTTGCTCACATTTTTGAATTGGTTCAAATACTTTTAGACCATTTCTAAAAAAAAAATTTATTTTTCTAGAAAATAGTCACTATTTGCCACTTAAGAAGTTTGAAGGAGTTTCAACCTTCGGAAAGTCGTGAATAGAGCACCCAAATACAACCAAATTAGTAAGCAACTAACTATTTCGAGAAAGTTTAAAAAAATACTTGTAGGATTCGATGAGAACCTTTGGAAAATGATTAACATTCATATTTAGAAGCCTAATTGACCGCATTATGAAAGATAAGCCTCGAACACCTAAAACTTTACCGTTTAGCACAATATTCATTTATACAGTATTCGCTTACATGAATTGTGAATACAAGTAGTTTTATAATCCCACTAGTACTTAAGCATACTTTATTGATTTATTTTTCTTTACTTGAGTAGGTTGAGTATCTTGCTCATATGTCCCCAATTAGTATTTGGGCGATAGTTGTGTGGCCTAGATCATGAGCTATGACCATTTTAGATCATGAGCTATTGTCTTACGATAAGTTGATCTTAAAACCTAGTTATTGAGTCACACAAACTTTTTGGGATGATTAGGTACCTTATAGGAACGTTTGGGCATAACCCCTGTTCATAAATTAATCAACATGGGTTAGGGTTTACTTGGTACATAGGAATTAGTTATCACCCACAAGGGACTTCAAGAGTCATAGAAGATACATTATTAAGGTAGCTCTGGTTATGCGTAGTGGGGAACCATGGTCTTACACTTTTCTAGCCCAAGGAGCCTATATGAGTAGATAGTCTAGTGTTCTAGCCAATAGAAGCAATGAACAGTAGTTTACTATTCTAACTTGAGGAGGGTGCAAGAATAGGTAATTTATTTATTTAGCATAAAAAGGCGAAGTCATAGGTAGTTGTTGCTTGGTGTCACAATCAATGATACGATTGTGAGGCGAGAAAGTTATCGAGGATGATGACTAAGTTAAATGGGTAAGAGTTCACAACCATACTCAGAGAAAATAAGTTGTGACCCCCACACGCAAGACAGTCAACGGGCGACCCTCAAGTGGCGCCCATCCGACTATGGGAAGGCCAAGATTGAGAAGTATCATGATGCAACCGAGGAGGATAGTCCATAAACCAACACACCAAGAGTATGCATTCAAGTTAAGTCGAGGCTTACACAAGATTCGAGAGATCAATGTGACATGAGTGTCAAAGATAAGCTCGAAGAGGGTCAGGTTCGCCCGACCAGAAATCGGTCCAAGAGGTGTGTGAACCAACTAGTGGGTCCATACGCGCACGTGTAGACCGTGTGTAGGGAAATTAAGTACACATCCAAATTGCCCAGTTAGAATAGCCATTGTATGAAAATAAACAGTTATGATAGGTCCCACTCATGAAACTATACGTGATTGCATTCAACTCAAATAGGGGTCACCTACTCCGTATTTCTTAAAATACTCAAGCCATGTGCTACTTCCATTTTAGGTAAAGGCAAGGCACCCCTGTACAGCTCGACCCTCAAGTAAAGACTATAACACATGCATAGTATTTAAATTCCTAGATCATAGGTTAGTATAGGGAATTTTTCAATTTAAATTTTCACCTTTTTTT
>NW_019272019.1:451248-528410 GCF_002738345.1 Cucurbita maxima
GTGACCCCTCCCTTTTTCTCCTTTCATTTTTTTCAATTATCCATTAATAAACAAGTGATGCCCCTTTGAAACTCTCTTGGGTGAGAATAATTTCGTGAAGTTTATCCTTTATATATCAAATAGTTATGCTTCTAATATGTAGTTCAAGGTTGTGTTCTCAAAAGATGACTTCATTGATAAAAAAAAAAATTTCCTCGGATTCCTGTGATTCAAAAACTCTTATGAGTTCTTACCATTCTACTTGTTATTTAATGCAATTATTCCAGTTGTTGTCTTGTTCTTGTTGTTGTTTCCAACTATTTGTTGGATTTTTTGTCAATTTATAAATTGCTGAGCATTCTCCTCCCTTTGCTGGACATTTCAGAGTGTCATTGACATAGAATTCTATTTGTTGATCATAAATTCTCAAAATTATAGTTCCATTGTGGACATCTACTAATGTTCTCATTGTTTTAAAAAATGGTCTTCCTAAGATAATTCGTACATCACGATCTGCTTCATGGTCTAGAACAATAAAATTTGCTGGATATATGAATTTATCCACATGAATTAAAATTTCTTCAATCTTCGCTTAGGGATAAGTGATGGATCTATTGACTAGTTGGATGGTGACTGTAGTTAGTCTAGCCTCACTAATCCCTAACTTCTTATGAATGGATAGAGGTATTAAGTTGATGTTTGCCCCCAAGTCACATAATGTTCGGCCTAACTTTTTTCCTCAAATGGATACAAAAATAGCGAATGGGCGCGAGTCTTTTTCCTTTAGTGGGATTTTATTTTTTCGAATTGCACTACACTTTCCATTTAGTGCTATCACCTTTAATTCTTCTTACTTCCTCTTATTAAAGAGCACATCCTTCAAGAATTTTACATAATCCTAGAGTGCTCGATCTATTAGAAATGTACTGGCCTAGGTCAACATGTAAACCGCTCTAGCTCTAGTGCCATAATCTTAGCTTGTTCCACTCATGCATATTTTGTTAGGGAGATATTTCTATCAATCACCTAAAGCACGAAAACACATAATCTACTCATTAATGCATGCTTAATAGGCAGATATTCATATCAACCAGCAAGGAAATCATAATCTAAACATTCAAACAAACTCAATGGGAAAATAACACCCATTAGTCACGCACACCACATATTATAATATCTTATCCTCAATTCTAGCACAACAGAAAGAATAAAAATAGATATGCATCATAAAATCTCATCCTAGGGGCAGTTCGTTAATTTTCCTTAACATATATAGCATTTTCATCCAAATAGCCCTTTTAGAGTCCTAAATATACATAATCTACCATTTAATGCAAGATATGCTCGCAGGATAGTATGTCCTTGAGCAAGAATTACTTTAGAAGAGTAAGAATGATTATTTATATGGATGACGCATGCCTTAACGAGCTAGCTTTTCCTTGTGTTAGGAGCTTCAAATTTTCTAAAATTTCTCTACTATAACCTAATTCAAATCATAATGAGGTTAACAACGAAATCGGAGAAGAACAATCGAATATAGGTCAAAACATGTAAAAATTGGAACGATACAGAGGTGATTAGCATGGCCCCTGCAGAAGGATGACGCACACCAATTGAGAAATGGTTTTATTTTTTTTATAAATCAGAGTGGTGCAGCGGAAGTGTGTTGGGCATATAATCCACATGTCCTAGGATCAAAACCTAGCTTTGATATCAATCCTTAATGTCCTTTTAACTTTTTAAGGAACGGGAGCTTACATTTAGTTACTTAGGCAGCTCTACCAATGTTTTTGTACGTGATTAATGTTTGATGCCCTTTACGATGACTTTTATTATTGATTTTTCATGACATTTCCTTAATATGATGATGATTTTTTATACTAATGATTAAGCTTTCTTAATCATTCTTAAATGTCATGGAGGCTTATTGGGTCCTTAGGGGCATCTAGGTGATTTAGTCCTCATCTCGCATTTTTTTATGATGCTTGGGGTTAGCTCCTTGGGGGCTAACTCAATCTCTAGGTGCACTCAAGTCTAGACGTATGATTGCTACTCATAATCCTAGAGTGCTCGATAGAAATGTACTGACCTAGGTCAACGGTGCACTCAAGTCTAGACGTATGATTGCTACTCATAATCCTTGAGTGCTCGATAGAAATGTACTGACCTAGGTAAACATATAAACCGCTCTAGCTCTAATGCCCTAATTAGCTTAGATCACTCATGCATACTTTGTTAGAAAAATATTTCTATCAATCACGTAAAGCACGAAAAACATAATATACTCATTCACGCATGCCTATTAGGAATATGTTCCTATCCACCACTAAGGAAATCATAATCTAAACATTCAAGCAAACTCAATGGGGAAATAACCGTTATTAGTCACCCAGGAAACATATCATAATATCTTATCCTCCATTCCAGCACAATGGAAAGCATAAAAATCGGTATGCATCATAAATTCTCATCTTAGGGATATTTCCTTAATTTTTATTAACATATAAAATATCTTCATCCAAATAGTCCTTCTAGAGTCCTAAACATGAATATTCTAACACCTAAGGAAAGATATACTCCCATGCTATTATGTTCTTACACAAGTATTACTTGAGAAAAGCGAGAAAGACTATTTATATGGAGGACGTATGCTTTGTTGAGCAAGCTTTTTCTTGTGTTAGGAGCTTCAAATTTTCTAAAATTTCTCTAGTATAACCTAATTCAAATCATAAAATGGTCCACATCGAAATTAGGGAAGAGCAATCGAATATAGGTTAAAACGAGTAAAAATTGGAACGATACACAGAAGATTAGCATAGTCCTTGTGGAAGGATGACACACAAATCAAAAAATTGTCCAATTTTTTTATAAATCAGAGTGGCGCAGCGGAAGCGTGGTGGGCCCATAACCCACAGGTCCCAAGATTGAAACTTGGCTTTGATATGTTACACAACCCCAAGTCATGATTTTGAAAGTTATGATATAAAATCATATGGTATGAAGGAAAATAGGAAGAGAGGTTGTTTTGGACCTCATGAATTATTGTATCTTACAAGCATGGGGCTTATGATGACCCTTATGAAAGGGAATATGAGCATTATGTTTAACATGATGTTAAGATGGTTGCTACTACTTTCGGGTTTCCGACAACAACACCAGAGAATGCTAGTCCGACTAGAAGGGACCCAGAAGGTGTGTAATAATTCTGAATACGACTTAAAATGATAGGCCTTATTCATGTTCCATGTTTTAACTACTCATCCAACGATCCCATTAGGATAGTCACCTAAGGGAATATGACTTAAAATGACATGTTCCATTCATGTTTGTATATCCCATTAGGATAGTCACCTAAGGGAAACCTAAAATGTCAGGTCCCATTCATGTTCCCATTCACCATTACGATATTCACTTAAGGGAAACTTAAAATGACAAGTCACATTCATGTTTGTATATCCCATTAGGATAGTCACCTAAGGGAATACGACTTAAAATGATAGGTCCCATTCATGTTTGTATGTCTTTTCATTTTCTAGCTCCAATAGCGGGGTCACTTACTGAGTATAAAATACTCAAGCCACATGCTACTTCTATATTTCATGTAAAGTTTGTATGTCTTTTGTATTGTTTTAAAGACATTTTCTTAAACATGTAAGCCCATAACGTTGTTTTATGGAGATGATTTAATTGATTATTTCGGCATAAGAAGTTATATTATATATACGGTAGCGACTTTAAGTTAGTAGAAATCTAGAGTCCTTACATTTCTTCCCTCAATTCTTTCATGAAACTTAAAAGATTGAGTCTCAAGAAAGAAATAGGGGGCAATATCTCACCTTTTCATGGACTGTATCCTAAATTCTCAGCTTCCAAACTTGGTGGAATACTCAATTTTAGGGTTTATTGAGTACGATTTTTGTTGCATATTAAGGCCACAATTTTTTTCAGAAGAATTCTTCCTTATATTCCCCTCAAACTAAATGAATTAATTTAAGATGACAACTTTGTGCTACTATTGAATTCAAACTTTCGGTTTGCATCTGAACCTAAAATGTAGAGTTGATCCTCCTAGGCATCTTGATCTCAACGAATTACCCCTCAATTCCTTCATCAGATATGCTTTATTTAGATCCCTAAGTCTAACGAAACCTCAATTTTAAATAAAATGGGCTAGAAATAAGAGTTTGAGTTGCCCCCAAAACTTCATGATATTATATTTCTCTAATTGAGAACACTCTTGGAGTTATTGTCAAAATTTAGTGATAGTAAGTTTGAATTAGTCAAGATATTCATATTTATAATCATAATCATTTAATATTTGGAGAAGACCTTAACTATATAATATATATGAGATTCAGTTAATACAAGATATTCATATTCAGTAATATTTGAAGAATATATTAGTTATAGAATATATCTTAGATTCCGTTAATATTTTTCTCTTTAGATTTGATTAGTAGTATATTTTATTTTATTGTCAAGATTGACATAGTTTTATATTTTCCTTATTTGTAGGTATTAGTTGGTATCTTGTATTTATTTGAACGTTGTGAATGTTAATAAAGATTGAACCTTTGATTCGAATTCTATTTCTTTTTCCTAAATCTTATTCTTTCATTGACTAATAATATTTTCATATCTATTCACTCTTTTGAGTGGTAGATATTGCGTCATTTGGTATTAGAGTCAAGTTGGTACGGTTTGATATTATTACTAAACGAGATGAATGGGGAAAGTGCTTCTATGGGTATAGCTATGGAAAAGCTTGTTTGCAATAACTATAGTTATTAGAAGTTATGCATGGAAGCTTATCTACAGGGGGAAGATTTGTGGGATTTAATGGAAGGTGATGACATAGAAATTTCGGCAAATACTCCAGGAAATGTAGAATTACGCTGACAATAGAAGATCAAATGCGAACAACAGATACTCCACAGAATGCAAAATTACGTCGACAATGGAAGATCAAATTCGGAAAAGCCTTATTTACCTTGCAAACTTTGATTAGCAAGGAGTATATTGATCACGTTCGTGATTAAAAGTCACCAAAGCAAGTATGGGAAACACTTCAAAATTTGTTCACTAAGAAAAATACCGCTCGACTGCAATTTCTAGAGAATTAACTAGCTATGGTAACTCAAGGTAATTTTTCTGTTGAAGAATTTTTTTTAAGTTCAAAATCTGTGTTCTGAAATTTCAAAATTAGATGCTAAGGAGCCAGTGAGTGGTGCTCGATTACGGCGTCATCTTATTCGTGGATTACGAAAAGATTTTATGCCCTTTATTTCCTCAATACAACGGTGGGAAAATCAGCCTACAGTAATTGAGCTGGAGAATCTTCTTTTCAATCAGGAACCTTTGATTAAGCAAATGACTAACAACAACGAGTTTTCCCCAAAGTCATAAGATGTGTTGTATGTCAAAGATCAAAGGAGACAGAATTTTCATTCAAAGCCTTCTTCAAGCAATGAGAATCAATTCAGGAGTGAGGAGTTGTCAAAGAAGTCGTTTAAAGCTTGTTACAAATTTGAAAAACCTGGCCATTTTAAACGAGATTGTCAGTGAAAGTAGTGTGTGATCGTTGCGGAAAGCCAGGCCATATTAAGTCAAATTGCCAAGTCAATACAGGAATTAGAAGCAAATGTTGTACATGAAAGTAAAAATTCTTCCTATCAAATTTGGGAATATTGCTTAACCATTGAGGTTCTTGACCAGCCAACAAACGTGACTTCAGCTGTACATCAAGATGATGTCTCTACAGATGCTCATGCCTTTATAGACTAAAATGAAGAATGGATTCTCGATTTTGGTTGTTCTCATCATGCAACTGGAAACAAAACTCTTCTATCAGATGTTTTTCCACATTGTCAAGAGAAGAGTAAAGGGTCCAACAAAGTGGCTGAATTGGAATCACTGCATTCTCAACTCCAGGAGGAACTAAAGAAAACTAGTTTGGAACGATACAGAGAAGATTAGCATGGACCTTATGGAAGGATGACACAAACAAATCGAAAAATTGTCCAATTTTTTTATAAATTAGAGTGGCGCAGCGGAAGTGTGGTGGGCCCATGACCCACAGGTCCCAAGATTGAAACTTGGCTTTGATATGATGCACAACCCCAAGACATGATTTTGAAAATTATGATATAAAATCATATGGTAAGGAGGAAAATAGGAAGAGAGGTTGTTTTGGAACTCATGAATTATTGTATGTTACATAGGAAGAGAGGTTGTTTTGGAACTCATGAATTGTTGTATGTTACAAGCATGGGGCTTATGATGAACCTTATGAAAGGGAAAATGATCATTATGTTTTACATGATGTTAAGATGGTTGCTACTACTTTCGGGTTTCCGACAACAACACCAGAGAATGCTAGCCCGACTAGAAGGGACCCAGAAGGTGTGTAATAATTCCGAATACGACTTAAAATGATAGGTCCTATTCATATTGCATGTTTTAACTACTCATCCAACGATCCCATTAGGATAGTAACCTAAGGGAATATGACTTAAAATGACAGGTCCCATTCATGTTTGTATATCCCATTATGATAGTCACCTAAGGGAAGCTTAAAATGAGAGGTCCCATTCATGTTCCCATTCACCATTACGATATTCACCTAAGGGAAACTTAAAATGACAAGTCCCATTCATGTTTGTATATCCCATTAGGATAGTCACCTAAGGGAATACGACTTAAAATGATAAGTCCCATTCATGTTTTTATGTCTTTTTTTATTTTCTAGCTCCAATAATGGGATCACTTACTGAGTATAAAATATTCAAGCCACATGCTACTTCTATATTTCATGTAAAGTTTGTATGTCTTTTGTATTGTTTTAAAGACATTTTCTTAAACACGTAAGCCCATAACGTTGTTTTATGGAGATGATTTAATTGATTATTTCCGCATAAGAAGTTATATTATATATACGGTAGCGACTTTAAGTTAATAGAAATCTAGGGTCCTTACATTTCTCCCCTCAATTCTTTCATGAAACTTAAAAGATTGAGTCTCAAGAAAGAGTTAGGGGGCGATATCTCACATTTTCATGGACTGTATCCTAAATTATGAGCTTCCAAACTTGGTGGAATACTCAATTTTAGGGTTTATTGAGTACGATTATTGTTAAATATTAAGGTCACGATTTTTTTTAGAAGAATTCTTCCTTATATTCCCCTCAAACAAACTGTGGCTACTATTGGATTCAAACATTCGGTTTGCACCTCAACCTAAAATGTAGAGTTTGATCCTCCTAGACAGCTTGACCTCATACGAATTACCCCTCAATTCCTTCATCAGATATGCTTTATTTAGTTCCCTAAGTCTAACGAAAACCTCAATTTTAAATAAAATGAGCTAGAAATAAGAGTTTGAGTTTTGCCCCCAAAACTTGCATGATATTATATTTCTCTAATTGGGAACACTCTTGGTGTTATTGTCAAAATTTAGTGAAAGTTAGTTTGAATTAGTCAAGATATTCATATTTATAATCATAATCAGTTAATATTTTGAGAATACATTAGCTATATAATATATCTGAGATTCAGTTAATACAAGATATTCATATTCAGTTAATATTTGGAGAATATATTAGTTATAGAATATATCTTAGATTTCGTTAATATTTTTCTCTTTAGATATGATTAGTAGTATATTTTATTTTATTGAAAAGATTGAAATAGTTTATATTTTTCTTATTTGTAGGTATTAGTTGGTATCTTGTATTTATTTAAACGTTGTGGATATCAATAAAGATTGAACATTCGATTCAAATTCTATTTCTTATTCCTAAATCTTATTCTTTCATTGACTAATAATATTTTCATATCTATTCACCCTTTTGAGTGGTAGATATTGCGTCAGTTGGTATCAGAGCCAAGTTGGTACGGTTTGATATTATTACTAAACGAGATGAATGGGGGAAGTGCTTCTATGGGTATAGCTATGGAAAAGCTTGTTTGCAATAACTATAGTTATTGAAAGTTATGTTTGGAAGCTTATCTAGAGGGGGAAGATTTGTGGGATTTAATGGAAGATGATGACACAGAAATTCGAGCAAATACTCCACAAAATGTAGAATTACGCTGACAATGGGAGATCAAATGCGAAAAACAGATACTCCACCGAATGCAAAATTACGTCGACAATGGAAGATCAAATCCGGAAAATTCTTATTTACCTTGCAAACTTTGATTAGCAAGGAGTATATTGATCACGTTCGTGATTTAAAGTCACCAAAGCAAGTATAGGAAACACTTCAAAAGTTGTTCACTAAGAAAAATACCGCTCGACTGCAATTTCTAGAGAATGAACTAACAGCAACGAGTTTTCCCCAAAGCAAATGACTAACAACAACGAGTTTTTCCCAAAGTCTTCTTCAAGCAATGAGAATCAATTAAGGAGTGAGGAGTTGTCAAAGAAGCCATTTAAAGCTTGGTACAAGTAAGTGTGGAAAACCCGGCCATTTTAAACGAGATTGTCAGGTGGAAGTAATGTGTGATCGTTGCGGAAAGTCAGGCCATATTAAGCCAAATTGCCAAGTCAATGCAGGAATTAGAAGCAAATGTTGTACATGAAAGTAAAAATTCTTCCGATCAAATTTGGGAATATTGCTTAAACATTGAGGTTCTTGACCAGCCAACAAACGTGACTTCAGTTGTATATCAAGATGATGTCTCTACAGATGCTCATGCCTTTATAGACTACAATGAAGAATGGATTCTCGATTCTGATTGTTCTCATCATGCAACTGCAAACAAAACTCTTCTATCAGATGTTTTTCCACATTGTCAAAAGAAGAGTAAAAGGCCCAATAAAGTGCCTAAATTGGAATCACGGCTTTCTCAACTCTAGGAGGAACTGAAGAAAACAAGTGATCAACTAAGTGCATCTGAATCACACAAAAAGCAATCCCAACCGAAAGAAGAAGAAGAAAAGAAAAAACTATCAGATATGTCTGCAAAGCTTGAAGAATCCCAATAGCAGGTGTTTGAGCTCTCCGCTTCTGAGGAAGATCGTGTTCAAGAACTGCACAAACTTTCTCAAGATCGCAATCGGGCATGGAATTCCAAACTCGAAGCTGTTCAAAAGCAGCACGCAATGGATGCTCCATCATGCTTTAGGACAAGTTAAGGAACAAACCAGTGAAGAAGTTGTGAAAAAAAAATAAGCAATGTATGGTCCTAATCCGAGAACAAATTGAAGTTGAAAATCTAGGCAAGTTCATTCCCAAGAACCTTATTTTAACCTCTTATATCTAGCTCGTTAATAAGCCAAATGAATTGAAATCAGTCCTATACAATTCATGGTGTGTAGAACTACACGATTCGTGAAGAAATAGAGTAGACGCTCACTGATCAAGAGAAAAAACATTATTTATAGAGGATACAAAGTTGAGATTTTTATGTGCTTCTGATGTGCCAGCTTTAGAGCTTGTCATATCATCCTCTTTAGGTTTTTTACCTACTAAGTAATAAATAGATTAGTTTAACCATTTTTATACCACGTTTTCATTAAGTTTTGATTTGATGTCGGAGAAAATAAACTCAATTTGGTACCTACCCAAGAAAATTAAGGAGAAAATAACTTACAGAATGTAGCAAAAAGCGATCACGAACACGACCAAACAAGTAAACCACTATATAGACAACCCTTTGCTCACATTTTTGAATTGGTTCAAATACTTTTAGACCATTTCTCAAAAAAAAAAAAAAAAATATATATATATATATATATATATATATATATTTTTCTTGCAAATAGGCACTATTGTCCACTTACTCAAGAAGTTTGAAGGAGTTTCCACCTTGGGAAAGTCGTGAATAAAGGACCCAAATACAACCAAATTAGTAAGTAATAATTCGAGAAAGTTTTAAAAAAAATCCTTGTAGGATTCGATTAGAACCTTTGGCAAATGATTAACATTCATATTTAGAAGCCTAATTGACCGCATTATGGAAGATAACCCTCGAAAACCTAAAACTGTACCGTTTAGCACAATATTCTTTTGTACAGTATTTGCTGCATGAATTGTGAATACAAGTAGTTTTATTATCCAACAAGTACTTAAGCCTACTTTATTGATTTATTTTTCTTTACTTAGTAGGTTGAGTATCTTGCTCATATGTCCCCAATTAGTATTTGGGCGATAGTTGTGTGGCCTAGATCATGAGCTATGACCATTTTAGATCATGAGCTATTGTCTTACGATAAGCTGATCTTAAAACCTAGCTATTGAGTCGCACAAACTTTTTAGGATGATTAGGTACCTTATAGGAACGTTTGGGCATAACCCCTGTTCATAAATTAATCAACATGGGTTAGGGTTTACTTGGTACATAGGAATTAGTTATCACCCACAAGGGACTCCAAGAGTCATAGAAGATACACTATTAAGGTAGCTCTGGTTATGCGTAGTGGGGAACCATGGTCTTACACTTTTCTAGCCCAAGGAGCCTATATGAGTAGATAGTCTAGTGTTCTGGCCAATAGAAGCAATGAACAAATGAACAGTAGTTACTATTCTAACTTGAGGAGGGGGCAAGAATAGGTAATTTATTTATTTAGCATAAAAAGGCGAAGTCTTAGGTAGTTGTTGCTTGGTGTCACAATCAATGATACGATTGTGAGGCTAGAAAGTTATCGAGGATGATGACTAAGTTAAATGGGTAAGAGTTCACAACCACACTCAAAGAAAATAAGTTGTGACCCTCACACGCAAGACAGTCAAGGGGCGACCCTCAAGTGGCACCCATTCGACCATGGGAGGGCTAAGATTGAGAAGTATCATGATGCAACCGAGGAGGATAATCCATCATCCAACAGACCAAGAGTATGCATTCAAGTTAAGTCGAGGCATACACAAGATTCGAGAGATCAACATGACATGAGTGTCAAAGATAAGCTCAAAGAGAGTCAGGTTCGCCCGACCAGAAATCGATCCAAGAGGTGTGTGAACCAACTGGTGGGTCCATACGCGCACGTGTAGACCGTGTGTAGGGAAATTAAGTACAAATCCAAATTTCCCGGTTAGAATAACCACTGTATGAAAATAAACAATTATGATAGGTCCCACTCATGAAACTATACGTGATTGCATTCAACTCAAATAGGGGTCACCTACTCAATATTTCTTAAAATACTCAAGCCATGTGCTACTTCCATTTTAGGTAAAGGCAAGGCACCCCTGTACAGCTCGACCCTCAAGTAAAGACTATAACACATGCATAGAATAGTTGTATTTAAATTCCTAGATCATAGGTTAGTATAGGGAATTTTTCAATTTTAATTTTCACTTTTTTTTTTTCTTTCATTATGTTGCTTTAAAGTCACATAATGTTCGACCTAACTTTTTTCCTCCAATAGATACAAAAATAGCGAATGGGCGCGAGTCTTTTTCCTTTAGTGGGATTTTATTTTTTCGAATTGCACTACACTTTCCATTTAGTGCTATCACCTTGAATTCTTCTTACTTCCTCTTATTAGTGAGCACATCATTCAAGAATTTCACATAATGTGGCATTTGCTTCAAAGCTTCTATTAGTTGTATGTTTATATGAATTTCCTTCACAATATCCATGAACCTATTAAAATGGACTTCCTCTTACAAGTATTTTTTGAAACATACTCCATATGGTTAATTACATGTTCGAGTGTGTTTGGGATCACTATTCATGGTCTTTCCGAAACTAAATCTTTTTCAAATTGCTTAAATATATGCCCGATTGAGTCTAGTTTGGTAAAACTCAAACATTATTGTGAGAGACAGTCTAAATAGGTGAACCGACCCAAATAGTAAGCAAAGGTCGTTCCATGTAGCCATTT
This sequence comes from Cucurbita maxima, assembly GCF_002738345.1. Lineage (NCBI taxonomy): Eukaryota > Viridiplantae > Streptophyta > Magnoliopsida > Cucurbitales > Cucurbitaceae > Cucurbita > Cucurbita maxima. The sequence continues at coordinate 463,057 of NW_019272019.1, forward strand.
ACCTGTTCGATCGTGTTAGAGTTTACTTTTCACAACCTCTCCGGAGCTGTTTTTCCTCAAACTTCTTAAGAATATCCAGAGTTGAATGTACTTTCTATAATATTAAAAATTATTGTAAGACCGTTATAAAAAGGGATGAATCGATCTAAACAATGTACAAATATAAGAAAAGGCAATAGAATGATGTGGTATATTCCTACGTTGCCACGTCACTCATCTTCTACATATTGTCTTTACGATACACGCGACAAAGACCGCTTCCTACCTCTGTAACTCATTCGTTCTCTAGCGAATCTATGACTGTCTCTAAGACCTAAGTATGATTGATCATTGGAGACTCATTTTAATTCATTTGGTTCAAAAACCACAAAAATATGTTGAGTCAAAATAGTCAACTTTTTGGTTCTTCGGTTCTAGTGACTTTTAGCTTATGGTTTCTTTAGTAAATATGTTTCTTTTCTTGCCACAAAGCAATGCAAATAAGTTTTTAGGGATGAGATTCATCGTGGAGAGGGGATTTCTCAATTTTTAGAAACTTAAGTCGAGCCTTCCTCTCGTTATTTTTCTTGAAGCGCTTCATAAAAATCTTTCTATTTTTACTCAATAAACTTTGGGAATATATTAGACATGCTAATTTTTACGAAATCAAAACCGCTTAAATTCTAGATTTCTTATAAATGGAGCACAATTGGCGTTTTGTAGATCTCTATCTTATGAACTTAAAGAGACCAAAATCTCGAAGAGATCTATGAAGAAGAATTTTTTTTTAAAAAAAAGTGAGTAAACATACCCATAATCTAACTTTCGATAAATCTTGTTACTTTTGACTTTTTAAAAATCCGTTACTTTTGACCTTTTACTATCTTTAAGTAACTATTCCTAGGCTATGTTTTTTTTTTTTTTTTTTTTTTTTTTTGGGATAAGATGAATGCATAATATTTGTTTAAATATAAATCTACTAGGGGACTCAGATATGTACCGTTAGGTCTGACTACAGGCTAGCACTCACTTATGCTGCTGGAAACCAATAGCAAAAAAAAAGTGTGTATAGTATCTTGCTCTACGCATCCATATAGAACACGTACTAGAGAAGAATCTTGTGCTCGTGACATACAGCATACAACACACTTTGATGGTTTCACGTGCCACCCTCAATTACAAATGTACGACGGTGCGACCATATTCAGGAGGCTTGACGCCAGTGTTCACATTCACTAGGGGCACTCATCATGAGTCAACTACATGCGTAGTCCCAAGTCCGTTTTCATGATCGGTTTATAGAATTGCGGTCTTAGTCTTTATCTCATTCCTACACTTGATTGGAGCACTCACCCTAAGCCATCTACCTGTGTAACCCCAAATCTTTTCCAAGGCTAGTTTACGAAATCGTAACTTCTTCCTTACCCGTTTTTACACTCAATAGAAGTTCTCATCTCGAGCTAACTACCCATGTAATCTCAAGTCCTTCTTGAAAGTCTAGATGTATGATTGCTACTCATAATCCTAGAGTGCTCGATAGAAATGTACTGACCTAGGTCAACGGTGCACTCTAGTCTAGACGTATGATTTCTACTCATAATCCTTGAGTGCTCGATAGAAATGTACTGACCTAGGTCAACATATAAACCGCTCTAGCTCTAATGCCCTAATCAGCTTAGATCTCTCATGCATACTTTGTTAGGAAGATATTTCTATCAATCACCTAAAGCACGAAAAACATAATCTACTCATTCATGCATGCCTATTAGGGATATGTTCCTATCAACCACTAAGGAAATCATAATCTAAACATTCAAGCAAACTCAATGGGGAAATAACACTCATTAGTCACCTAGGACACATATCATAATATCTTATCCTCCATTCCAGCACGATGGAAAGCATAAAAATCGGTATGCATCATAAATTCTCATCCTAGGGATATTTCCTTAATTTTTATTAACATATAAAATATCTTCATCCAAATAGTCCTTCTAGAGTCCTAATAATGCATATTCTAACACCTAAGGAAAGATATACTCCCATGCTATCATGTTTTTACACAAGTATTACTTGAGAAAAGCGAGAAAGACTATTTATATGGAGGACGTATGCTTTGTCGAGCAAGCTTTTTCTTGTGTTAGGAGCTTCAAATTTTCTAAAATTTCTCTAGTATAACCTAATTCAAATCATAAAATCGTCCACATCGAAATATGGGAAGAGCAATCGAATATAGGTTAAAACGGGTAAAAATTGGAACGATACAAAGAAGATTAGCGTGGTCCTTCTGGAAGGATGAAATACAAATCGAGAAATTGTCCAATTTTTTTATAAATCAGAGTGGCGCAGCGGAAGCGTGGTGGGCCCATAACCCACAAGTCCCAAGATTGAAACTTGGCTTTGATATGATGCACAAATAAGCCAGCATGGAGGGGATTAATTTCCAATTTGGTTAACTATGGGCCAATTTTACAATTTCCCACTTTGTAGGGCTATCTTTATAAATTTGGTTTATTACGAGGGCATTGTTCGCAAATTGGATTTCGCGTGGGTTAAATTTTTTATTTCACTCTTTTAGAATTATTTTTCCAAAAATACACTTTCAGGGCCTTTTACTATCTTTACGTAACTATTCCTAGGCTATGCTATTTTTTTTTTTTTTTTTTTTTTTTTTTTTTTTTTTTTTTTTTTTTTTTTTTTTTTTTTTTTTTTTTTTTTTTTTTTTTTTTNTAGGTCTGACTACAGGCTAGCAATCACTTATGCTGCAGGAAACCAATAGCAAAAAAAAAAGTGTGTATAGTATCTTGCTCTACGCATCCATACAGAACACGTACTAGAGAAGAATCTTGTGCTCGTGACATACACCATACAACACACTTTGAGGGTTTCACGTGCCACCCTCAATTACAAATTTACGTCGGTGCGACCCTATTCAGGAGGCTTGACGCCGTGTTCACATTCACTAGGGGCACTCATCATGAGTCAACTACATGTGTAGTCCCAAGTCCGTTTTGATGATCGGTTTATAGAATTGCGGTCTTAGTCTTTATCCCATTCCTACACTTGATTGGAGCACTCACCCTAAGCCATCTACCTGTGTAACCCCAAATCTTTTCCAAGGCTAGTTTACGAAATCGTAACTTCTTCCTTACCCGTTTGTACACTCAATAGAAGTTCTCATCTCGAGCTAACTATCCATGTAATCTCAAGTCCTTCTTCAAGATCAATTTACATGATTGCAACATTAGCCTTGACTCGACCCTACACTCAATAATAGCTCAAGTAACTTTGGGGTTCTGATGATATTTTTTATACTATTGTTAAGCTTTCTTAATCATTATTAGATGTCATGGAGGGTTATTAGGTCCTTAGGGGCATCTAGGTGATTTATTCCTCATCTTGCATTTTTTAGGATGCTTGGGGTTAGCTCCTCGGGGCTAGTTCATTCTCTGGGTGCACCCAAGTCTAGACATATGATCGATACTTAGAATCCTAGAGTGCTCGATCTATTAGAAATGTACTGGCCTAGGTCAACATGTAAACCGCTCTAGCTCTAGTGCCATAATCTTAGCTTGTTCCACTCATGCATACTTTGTTAGGGAGATATTTTTATCAATCACCTAAAGCACGAAAACACATAATCTACTCATTAATGCATGCTTAATAGGCAGATATTCATATCAACCAGCAAGGAAATCATAATCTAAACATTCAAACAAACTCAATGGGGAAATAACACCCATTAGTCACGCATACCACATATTATAGTATCTTATCCTCAATTCTAGCACAATGGAAAGCATAAAAATCGATATGCATCATAAAATCTCATACTAGGGGCAGTTCGTTAATTTTCCTTAACATATATACCATTTTCATCCAAATAGCCCTTTTAGAGTCCTAAATATGCATAATCTACCATTTAAGGCCAGATATGCTCGCATGCTAGTATGTCCTTGAGCAAGAATTACTTTTGAAGAGTAAAAATGATTATTTATATGGATGACGCATGCCTTGCCGAGCTAGCTTTTCCTTGTGTTAGGAGCTTCAAATTATCTAAAATTTCTCTAGTATAACCTAATTCAAATCATAATGAGGTTAACAACGAAATCGGAGAAGAACAATCGAATATAGGTCAAAACATGTAAAAATTGGAAAGATACAGAGGTGATTAGCATGGCCCCTTCAGAAGGATGACACACACCAATTGGGAAATGGTTCGATTTTTTTTATCAATCAGAGTGGCGCAGCGGAAGCGTGGTGGGCCCATAACCCATAGGTCCCAGGATCGAAACCTTAACTTCAAGGAACGATACCACTGTTTCTGTACCTGATTAATGTTTGATGCCCTTGATGATGACTTTTATTATTGATGAATATGATGTTTCATGACAATTCCTTAATATGATGACCATTTTTTATACTATTGATTAAGCTTTCTTAATCATTCTTAAATGTCATGGAGGCTGGGTCCTTAGGGGCATCTAGGTGATTTAGTCCTCATCTCGCATTTCTTTATGATGCTTGGGGTTAGCTCCTTGGGGGCGAACTCAATCTCTATGTGCACTCGAGTCTAGACGTATGATTGCTACTCATAATCCTAGAGTGCTCGATAGAAATGTACTAACCTAGGTCAACGGTGCACTCAAGTCTAGACGTATGATTGCTACTCATAATCCTTGAGTGCTCGATAGAAATATACTCACCTAGGTCAACATATAAACCGCTCAAGCTTTAATGCCCTAATTAGCTTAGATCACTCTTGCATACTTTGTTAGGAAGATATTTCTATCAATCACCTAAAGCACGAAAAACATAATCTACTCATTCATGCATGCCTATTAGGGATATGTTCCTATCAACCAGTAAGGAAATCATAATCCAAACATTCAAGCAAACTCAATGGGGAAATAACACTCATTAGTCACCCAGGACACATATCATAATATCTTATCCTCGCACAATGGAAAGCATAAAAATGGGTATGCATCATAAATTCTCATCCTAGGGATATTTCCTTAATTTTTCTTAACATATAAAATATTTTCATCAAAATAATCCTTCTAGAGTCCTAAACATGCATATTCTAACACCTAAGGAAAGATATACTCCCATGCTATTATGTTCTTACACAAGCATTACTTGAGAAAAGCGAGAATGACTATTTAGATGGATGGCGTATGCCTTGTCGAGCAAGCTTTTTTTTGTGTTAGGAGCTTCAAATTTTCTAAAATTTCTCTAGTATAACCTAATTCAAATCATAAAATCGTCCACATCGAAATCAGGGAAGAGCAATCGAATATAGGTTAAAACGGGTAAAAATTGGAACGATACACAGAAGATTAGCATAGCCCCTACAGAAGAATGACACACACCAATTGAGAAATGGTTCAATTTTTTTATAAATTAGAGTGGCGCAACGGAAGCATGGTGGGACAATAACTCACAGTTCCTAGGATCGAAACCTGGCTCTAATATCGATCCTTAATGTCCTTAACTTCAAGGAACGGGAGCTTACATTTAGTTACTTAGGCAGCTGTACCACTGTTTCTGTACGTGATTAATGTTTGATGCCCTTGATGATGACTTTTATTATTGATGAATTATGATGTTTCATGACATTTTCTTCATATGATGATGATTTTTTACTATTCATTAAGCTTTCTTAATCATTCTTAAATGTCATGGAGGCTTATTGGGTCCTTAGAGGCATCTAGGTGATTTAGTCCGCATCTCGCATTTTTTTATGATGCTTGGGGTTAGCTCCTTGGGGGCTAACTCAATCTCTAGGTGCACTCAAGTCTAGACGTATGATTGCTATTCATAATCCTTGAGTGCTCGATAGAAATGTACTGAACTATGTCAACATATAAACCGCTCTAGCTCTAATGCCCTAATTAGCTTAGATCACTCTTGCATACTTTGTTAGGAAGATATTTCTATCAATCACCTAAAGCACGAAAAACATAATCTACTCATTCATGCATGCCTATTAGGGATATGTTCCTATCAACCACTAAGGAAATCATAATCTAAACATTCAAGCAAACTCAATGGGGAAATAACACTCATTAGTCACCCAGGACACATATCATAATACCTTATCCTCCATTCCAGCACAATGGAAAGCATAAAAATGGGTATGCATCATAAATTCTCATCCTAGGGATATTTCCTTAATTTTTATTAACATATAAAACATCTTCATCCAAATAGTCCTTCCAGAGTCCTAAACATGCACATTCTAACACCTAAGGAAAGGTATACTCCCATGCTATTATGTTCTTACACAAGCATTACTTGTGTTAGGAGCTTCAAATTTTCTAAAATTTCTCTAGTATAACCTAATTCAAATCATAAAATGGTCCACATCGAAATCAGAGAAGAGAAATCGAATATAGGTTAAAACGGGTAAAAATTGGAACGATACACAGAAGATTAGCATGGCCCCTGCAGAAGAATGACACACACAAATTGAAAAATTGTCCAATTTTTTTATAAATCAGAGTGGCGCAACGGAAGCATTGTGGGCCCATAACGCACAGGTCCCAAGATTGAAACTTGGCTTTCATATGATACACAACCCCAAGACATGATTTTGAAAGTTATGATATAAAATCATATGGTATGAAGGAAAATAGGATGAGAGGTTGTAGCATGGCCCCTGCAGAAGAATGACACACACAAATCGAAAAATTGTCGAATTTTTTTATAAATTAGATTGGCGCAGCCGAAGCGTTGTGGGCCCATAACGCACAGGTCCCAAGATTGAAACTTGGCTTTGATATGTTACACAACCCCAAGTCATGATTTTGAAAGTTATGATATAAAATCATATGGTATGAAGGAAAATAGGAAGAGAGGTTGTTTTGGACCTCATGAATTATTGTATGTTACAAGCATGGGGCTTATGATGAACCTTATGAAAAGGAAAATGATCATTATGTTTAACATGATGTTAAGATGATTGCTACTACTTTCGGGTTTCCGACAACAACACCAGAGAATGCTAGTCCGACTAGAAGGGACCCAGAAGGTGTGTAATAATTCTGAATACGACTTAAAATGATAGGCCTTATTCATGTTGCATGTTTTAAGTACTCATCCAACGATCCCATTAGGATAGTCACCTAAGGGAATATGACTTAAAATGACATGTTCCATTCATGTTTGTATATCCCATTAGGATAGTCACCTAAGGGAAACCTAAAATGTCAGGTCCCATTCATGTTCCCATTCACCATTACGATATTCACCTAAGGGAAACTTAAAATGACAAGTCACATTCATGTCTGTATATTCCATTAGGATAGTCACCTAAGGGAATACGACTTAAAATGATAGGTCTCATTCATGTTTGTATGTCTTTTCATTTTCTAGCTCCAATAGCGGGGTCACTTACTGAGTATAAAATACTCAAGCCACATGCTACTTCTATATTTCATGTAAAGTTTGTATGTCTTTTGTATTGTTTTAAAGACATTTTCTTAAACATGTAAGCCCTTAACGTTGTTTTATGGAGATGATTTAATTGATTATTTCTGCATAAGAAGTTATATTATATATACGGTAGCGACTTTAAGTTAGTAGAAATCTAGAGTCCTTACATTTCTCCCCTCAATTCTTTCATGAAACTTAAAAGATTGAGTCTCAAGAAAGAAATAGGGGGAAATATCTCACCTTTTTTCATGGACTGTATCCTAAATTATCAGCTTCCAAACTTGGTGGAATACTCAATTTTAGGGTTTATTGAGTACGATTTTTGTTGCATATTAAGGCCACAATTTTTTTCAGAAGAATTCTTCCTTATATTCCCCTCAAACTAAATGAATTAATTTAAGATGACAACTGTGGCTACTATTGAATTCAAACTTTCGGTTTGCATCTGAATCTAAAATGTAGAGTTGATCCTCCTAGGCAGCTTGATCTCAACGAATTACCCCTCAATTCCTTCATCAGATATGCTTTATTTAGTTCCCTAAGTCTAACGAAACCTCAATTTTAAATAAAATGGGCTAGAAATAAGAGTTTGATTTGCCCCCAAAACTTGCATGATATTATATTTCTCTAATTGAGAACACTCTTGGAGTTATTGTCAAAATTTAGGGAAAGTAAGTTTGAATTAGTCAAGATATTCATATTTATAATCATAATCAGTTAATATTTGGAGAATATGTTAACTATATAATATATCTGAGATTCAGTTAATATTTTGAGAATATATTAGTTATAGAATATATCTTAGATTCCGTTAATATTTTTCTCTTTAGATTTGATTAGTAGTATAATTTATTTTATAGTCAAGATTGAGATAGTTTATATTTTCGTTATTTGTAGGTATTAGTTGGTATCTTGTATTTATTTGAACGTTGTGAATATTAATAAAGATTGAACCTTCGATTCGAATTCTATTTCTTATTCCTAAATCTTAATAATATTTTCATATCTATTCACCCTTTTGAGTGGTAGATATTGCGTCAGTTGGTATTCGAGCCAAGTTGGTACGGTTTGATATTATTATTAAACGAGATGAATGGGAAAAGTGCTTCTATGGGTACAGCTATGGAAAAGCTTGTTTGCAATAACTATAGTTATTGGAAGTTATGCATGGGAGCTTATCTACTGGGGGAAGATTTGTGGGATTTAATGGAAGGTGATACAAAAATTTCAGCAAATACTCCACGAAATGTAGAATTACGCTGACAATGGAAGATCAAATGCGAACAACAGATACTCCATAGAATGCAAAATTACGTCGACAATGGAAGATCAAATTTGAAAAAGCCTTATTTACCTTGCAAACTTTGATTAGCAAGGAGTATATTGATCACGTTCGTGATTTAAAGTCACCAAAGCAAGTATGGGAAACACTTCAAAAGTTGTTCACTAAGAAAAATACCGCTCGACTGCAATTTCTAGAGAATGAACTAGCTATGGTAACTCAAGGGAATTTTTCTGTTGAAATTTTTTTTTTTAAAGTGAAAAATCTGTGTTCTAAAATTTCAAAATTAGATGCTAAGGAGCCAGTGAGTGGTGCTCGATTACAGCGTCATCTTATTCGTGGATTACGAAAAGATTTTATGCCCTTTATTTCCTCAAAACAAGGGTGGGCAAATCAGCCTACAGTAATTGAGCTGGTGAATATCTTTTCCAATCAAGAAGGTTTGATTAAGCAAATGACTAACAGCAACGAGTTTTCCCCAAAGCAAATGACTAACAGCAACGAGTTTTTCCCAAAGTCTTCTTCAAGCAATGAGAATCAATTAAGGAGTGAGGAGTTGTCAAAGAAGCCATTTAAAGATTGTTCTCATCATGCAACTGGAAACAAAACTCTTCTATCAGATGTTTTTCCACATTGTCAAAAGAAGAGTAAAAGGCCCAACAAAGTTTCTAAATTGGAATCACGGCTTTCTCAACTCTAGAAGGAACTGAAGAAAACAAGTGATCAACTAAGTGCATCTGAATCACACAAAAATCAATCCCAACCGAAAGAAGAAGAAGAAAAGAAACAACTATCAGATATGCCTGCAAAGCTTGAAGAATCCCAATAGCAGGTGTTTGAGCTCTCCGCTTCTGAGGAAGATCGTGTTCAAGAACTGCACAAACTTTCTCAAGATCGCAATCGGGCATGGAAGTCCAAACTCGAAGCTGTTCAAAAGCAGCACGCAATGGATGCTCCTGCATTGGCCTCTGCCATAAATGAAGTTCAGATGCTCAAGGTCAGCTGTACATGGTGTCTAAATCCAACCAAACCCGAAGTAACCTCGCTAAGTCTATGGAAAAGCTTCAATCAGATGGAATCAAAGTTGTTGAAGCCTACAACTCTTTCTCACCAGAATTGGAGGAATCAAAAGATCGGAATTCAGGGAGGGATGGCTTTGATTATTATGGAGGGAAGGGAAGATGCCAGAAAGGTTTAAATTTCGGTCGTGTTGGTGGTGGATTTAGGAATTATGGCTCGAATGGTTCGTATGAGAGGAGTAACAGGTATTCGATGATTCATCTAACTCGATGTGGGGTTTGTCAAGGGTCTTTGGTGAAAATAGGAGGAAGAAAGATGAAGGTAATTCGGGTAGCGGGGGTGGTGGTAGTCGACCGAAGCTTAATCTGCAGCCACGTACGCTGCCGGTGAATGTGTGAAGTCGTCAAATATATTAGGGACGACGGCGAGGTCCAAGAGTTCAAACCCATTTGGAATGGTGAGGCCGAGGGAAGAGGTTCTAGCTGAGAAAGAACATGATTGGAAAAAACTTGACAAGGAGTTAGAGTCGAAAATTATGGAAGTGTCAGGTGAGAAGACTGAAAAATCCAACGCCATTGGAAAAAAGAGCTTTGGCAATGGAATTGGTCAGGCTGCTGAGGACAAAACAGAGAGGAGCTGGAGGAAGCCGAGTTTCAATAACTCTGGACCCGTGGGGCGGGGTGCTGAACCTGATAAAAATCCTAGTGGTTTTATGGATGCTAATTGGGCAGGTGACGTAAACGATAGATGCTCCACAAGAGGTTTTTGTTTTACAGCAGGCTCTGTTGCAATTTCATGGTGCAGTAAAAAGCCAAGCATCGTTGCTTTGTCATGTTGTGACGCAGAATATGTAGCTGCTACAATGGCTACTCAAGGATTTTTGTGGCTGATCAGGAGGCTTATTCAAGAAATGGTGACTACTCATTATCATTTTGTTTGAGAGAATGCTAATGCAGGATGTTGAATTGCAGAAAATACAGACTAATGAGCAAGTTGCGGACATATTTACTAAGGCACTTGCGAAAGTGAAGTTTGAAGTTTTTCGTAAAGGCTCTGAGAGCTATTGAGAATATAAGCTTGCAAGAACGGAGGCTGTCAAAATTTAATGCAAACTTAGTGTTAGTTTGAATTAGTCAAAATATGTCAAAATTTAATGCAAACTTAGTGTTAGTTTGAATTAGTCAAAATATTCATAATCCGTTAATATTTGGAGAATATATTAGTTATAGAATATATGTTAGATTCAATGAATATTTTTATCTTTAGATTTGATTAGAAGTATATTTTATTTTATTGTCAAGATTTAAATAGTTTATATTTTTCTTGTTTGTAGGTATTAGTTGGTATCTTGTATGTATGTAAACGTTGTGAATATCAATAATGAAGATTGAACCTTTGATCCCAATTCTATTTCTTATTCTTAAATCTGTATTCTTTGGCTGAGTAATAATATTTTCATATCTATTCACACTCTTGAGTGGTAGATATTGCGTTAGCTATTACCCTTTCAGGTCTTCTATGGAAATGTTTCTTGGAGGTGCAGAAACCGATTGGGATAGGTCTCACGCGACGAATTCGCGTGTAAAATCGAATTGAATTTTTTAACCTCCTCTGGATTACTTCAATGGCAGCCCAAATTTGGGAAATAGATTTGGGGCATTTTGCCCCCTTCTTTCCTTCACCAAAATTGTGGTTAATCTTATTTAGAAAGAATTAGAAACAATTTGGAGGGAAATGATTGACTATAACTCTCCAATTTGGAAGGAACATGAGAACTCAAAACCTAAAAAATGAAAAAGCTTATAACTCGTGATTGAAGGCTCGATGTTGCTTGCTTCTTGCTCCAAATGAACGCACATGGCTCATGACTTAAGAGAAATGATCCACCGCCTTTGAAACGTTTAGAACCACCATGATTTTGTAGTTGATCCTTTTGGATTTTTTCGCTTGAAAATCCTGTGCCGATCATAGCTGTTGACTCGACCTAATGTCGTGACCTGCTCTACTCCTCAGCGATTGCATAGCTCGACTCTACCACTTCGTTCCAATGTTTTTTAGACCTTCCATTTTTGTTTTTTTTTTTTTTAATCCTCTTGAAGCCCATTTTAGTATTTCTAAAAGAAATTGAGATGAGTATGGCCACTTTTTGCCCAATTTAAAGAATTCTAAGATAAATTATAGGTTTAATTGTGGGCATTAGGTAAATTAAAATGCTGAACGTGTTCTAATCCGGTGTCGTGAATTCTCATAAGTTGACTTGAATTTCAAAGGATAGATTTGGACTAGCTCCATAGTTAAATTAGCAACTTCGACTTAAGCTACTCAGTTAAGTGGCTCGACTTTTGACTTAGTTGAGCGAATTGTACGTTGTACGATTACACGTGCCTCGTGTCCCTATGTTGTGTTATACCATATTTATAAGTTGTGGTATAATGTGATTATTTCTTGTTATAGAATAGTATGATGCTGATAATATTTTATGTATAAACCTCCATACACCATGTTGTGTAAGCTATGTTAAGTATGAAAGATCTGTCAAGAATTTTGTATGCATGATGCATAGGCTGGTTATTATTAACCTACATCACTACTTTTCCCGTTTATAAAATTAGGCAAAGAATCGAGAGTAATTCAAGGAAAATTTTTGGGTAAGCCTTCTCCATTTTCTTCAAAAATCTTCCTTTATAGAAAATTTCAAAGGCTACTTTTGGTCTCTTTAGACTACTGAGGAAAGAGCTTAATAGGAGGATAGAGTTTTGTCAGTCAAGCCCTTCTATTAGAAGTTTTGAATTTTGTTGTTTTTTATTCCAAAGAATTAGAAGGTAAAATCTATCCCAAAAGTATCTTGAGCACGAAAAGCTCAAAGAATAATAAGCAAAGGAAGACTCTCAGTTTCTTTAGGCAAGTTTGGTCCTAAGTTTCTAAACATTGAAAAATTACTCCTCCACAATGAATTTCATGGTTAAAAACCAATTTGTTAAACTTTGTGGTAAGGAGAGGAGCAACTTTGGTGAAGAACCCAAAGGCCAACGATGAATTTGTAAGTTTTGAAATCCACAACTTAAACCACGAAATTCGTTCTCCGTCATTTGAGTCATAACATTGATCTTATTTCATTAGCTTTAGGGCAAGTTAAGGAACAAATTAGTGAAGAAGTGAAAAAAAATAGCTTTAGGGCAAGTTAAGGAACAAACCAGTGAAGAAGTTGTGAAAAAAAAAATAAGCAATGTATGGTCCTAATCCGAAAACAAATTGAAGTTGAAAATCTAGGTAAGTTCATTTTCAGGTACCTTATTTTAACCTCTTATATCTAGCTCGTTAATAAGCCAAATGAATTGAAATCAGTCCTATATAATTCATGGTGTGTAGAACAACACGATTCGTGAAGAAATAGAGTAGACGCTCACTGATCAAGAGAAAAAACATGATTTTTAGCGGATACAAAGTTGAGATTTTTATGTGCTTCTGGTGTGCGAGCTTTAGAACTTGTCATATCATCCTCTTTAGGTTTTTTACCTACTAAGTAATAAATAGATTAGTTTAACCATTTTTATACCACGTTCTCATTAAGTTTTGATTTGATGTTGGAGAAAATAAACTCAATTTGGTACCTACCCAAGAAAATTAAGGAGAAAATAACTTACAAAATGTAGCAAAAAGCGATCACGAACACGAACACGACCAAACAAGTAAACCACTATATAGACAACCCTTTGCTCACATTTTTGAATTGGTTCAAATACTTTAAGACCATTTCTCAAAAAAAAAAAATTATTTTTCTTGCAAATAGGCACTATTGTCCACTTACTCAAGAAGTTTGATGGAGTTTCCGCCCTTGGAAAGTCGTGAATAGAGGACCCAAATACAACCAAATTAGTAAGTAATAATTCGAGAAAGTTTTAAAAAAATACTTGTAGGATTCGATTAGAACCTTTGGCAAATGATTAACATTCATATTTAGAAGCCTAATTGACCGCATTATGAAAGATAACCCCCGAAAACCTAAAACTTTACCGTTTAGCACAATATTCTTTTGTACAGTATTTGCTGCATGAATTGTGAATACAAGTAGTTTTATTATCCCACAAGTACTTAAGCATACTTTATTGATTTATTTTTCTTTACTTGAGTAGGTTGAGTATCTTGCTCATATGTCCCCAATTAGTATTTGGGCGATAGTTGTGTGGCCTAGATCATGAGCTATGACCATTTTAGATCATGGGCTATTGTCTTACGATAAGTTGATCTTAAAACCTAGCTATTGAGTCATACAAATTTTTTGGGATGATTATGGTACCCTATAGGAACATTTTAGATCATGGTACCCTATAGGAACGTTTGGGCATAACCCCTATTCATAAATTAATCAACATGGGTTAGGGTTTACTTGGTACATAGGAATTAGTTATCACCCATAAAGGGACTCCAAGAGTCATAGAAGATACACTATTAAGGTAGCTTTGGTTATGCGTAGTGGGGAACCATGGTCTTACACATTTCTAGCCCATGGAGCCTATATGAGTAGATAGTCTAGTGTTCTAGCCAATAGAAGCAATGAACAGTAGTTACTATTCTAACTTGAGGAAGGTGCAAGAATAGGTAATTTATTTATTTAGCATAAAAAGGCGAAGTCTTAGGTAGTTGTTGCTTGGTGTCACAATCAATGATACGATTGTGAGGCCAGAAAGTTATCGAAGATGATGACCAAGTTAAATGGGTAAGAGTTCACAACCACACTAAAAAAAAAAATAAGTTGTGACCCCCACACGCAAGACAGTCAAGGGGCGACCCTCAAGTGGCGCCCATCCGACCATGGGAGGGCCAAGATTGAGAAGTATCATGATGCAACCGAGGAGGATGGTCCATCATCCAACACACCAAGAGTATGCATTCAAGTTAAGTCGAGGCTTACACAAGATTCGAGAGATCAACGTGACATGAGTGTCAAAGATAAGCTCGAAGAGGGTCAGGTTCGCTCGACCAGAAATTGGTCCAAGAGGTGTGTGAACCAACTGGTGGTTCCATACGCGCACGTGTAGACCGTGTGTAGGGAAATTAAGTACACATTCAAATTGCCCGATTAGAATAGCCACTGTATGAAAATAAACATTTATGATAGGTCCCACTCATGAAACTATACGTGATTGCATTAAACTCAAATAGGGGTCACCTACTTAGTATTTCTTAAAATACTCAAGCGATGTGCTACTTCCATTTTAGGTAAAGGCAAGGCACCCCTGTACAGCTCGACCCTCAAGTAAAGACTATAACACATGCATAGAATAGTTGTATTTAAATTCCTAGATCATAGGTTAGTATAGGGAATTTTTCAATTTTAATTTTCACTTTTTTTTTTTTTTTTTTTTTACTTTCATTATGTTGCTTTAAAGTCACATAATGTTCGACCTAACTTTTTTCCTCCAATAGATACAAAAATATCGAATGGGCGCGAGTCTTTTTCCTTTAGTGGGATTTTATTTTTTCGAATTGCACTACACTTTCCATTTAGTGCTATCACCTTGAATTCTTCTTACTTCCTCTTATTAGTGAGCACCTCGTCCAAGAATTTCACATAATGTGGCATTTGCTTCAAAGCTTCCATTAGTGGTATGTTTATATGAATTTCCTTCACAATATCCATGAACCTATCAAAATGGACTTCCTCTTACAAGTATTTTTTGAAACATACTCCGTATGGTTAATTACATGTTCGAGTGTGTTTGGGATCACTATTCATGGTCTTTCCGAAACTAAATTTTTTTCAAATTGCTTAAATATATGCCCGATTGAGTCTAGTTTGGTAAAACTCAAACATTATTGTGAGAGACAATCTAAATAGGTGAACCGACCCAAATAGTAAGCAAAGGTCGTTCCATGTAGCCATTTACCTGTTCGATCGTGTTAGAGTTCACTTTTCATAACCTCTCCGGAGCTGTTTTTCCTCAAATTTCTTGAGAATATCCAGAGTTGAATGTACTTTCTATAATATTAAAAATTATTGTAAGACCGGTATAAAAAGGGATGAATCGATCTAAACAATGTACAAATATAAGAAAAGGCAATAGAATGATGTGGTATATTCCTACGTTGCCACGTCACTCACCTTCTACATATTGTCTTTACGATACACGCGACAAAGACCGCTTCCTACCTCTGTAACTCATTCGTTCTCTAGTGAATCTATGACCGTCTCTAACACCTAAGTATGATTGATCATTGGAGACTCATTTTAATTCATTTGGTTCAAAAACCACAAAAATATGTTGAGTCAAAATAGTCAACTTTTTGGTTCTTGGGTTCTAGTGACTTTTAGCTTATGACTTCTTTAGTAAATATGTTTCTTTTCTTGCCACAAAGCAATGCAAATAAGTTTTTATTAATGGAGCACCATTGGCGTTTTGTAGATCTCTTTCTTATGAACTTAAAGAGATCAAAATCTCGAAGAGATCTATAGAAGAAGAATTTTTTTTTCAAAAAAAAGTGAGTAAACATACCCATAATCTAACTTTTACTTTTGACTTTTTAAAAATCGGTCAAAGTAGTGAGGTAGGGTTGTGCTCTTTCAAGCAAGAATAATTTGAGCTTCTAATTCATTTATTTGGGTTTAAAAATCTAGGTTTTATTGGAGGTGGTGTTGAGGATGTGAGGTTAAACACGTAAATTCAATCATTTTCCTTACCATTTATGTGTAAATTTGAATTCAACCAATGAGAGTCTTCCACTTGTCAAACATCCCATGGTTGATAATTTTTGTAATTATCCCAAACTTTTTCTTTAGTTATTAATTATTAATTTGGTAATTATCTCAAAAAAATCATCGTTTTATACCAAAAATATCAATTTGTCATCTTGTGAGCTAGCTTCCAAATAAGCCACCATCGAGGGGCTTAATTTCCAATTTGGTTAACTATGGGCCATTTTTACAATTTCCCACTTTGTAGGGCTATCTTTCTAAATTTGGTTTATTACGAGGGCATTGCTCTCAAATTGGATGTTGCGTGGGTTAAATTTTTTATTTCACTCTTTTAGAATTATTTTTCCAAAAATACCCTTCTAGGGCCTTTTACTATCTTTACGTAACTATTCCTAGGCTATGCTTTTTTTTATTTTTTTTGGGTAAGATGAATGCATAATATTTGTTTAAATATGAATCTACTAGGTGGACTCATATATGTACCGTTAGGTCTGACTACAGACTAGCACTCACTTATGCGGCTGGAAACCAATAGCAAAAAAAAAAATGTGTATAGTATCTTTCTCTACGCATCCATATAGAACACATACTAGAGAAGAATCTTGTGCTCGTGACATACAACATACAACACACTTTGAGGGTTTCACGTTCCACCCTCAATTACAAATTTACGCCGGTACGACCCTATTCAGGAGGCTTGACGCCGTGTTCACATTCACTAGGGGCACTCATCATGAGTCAACTACATGTGTAGTCCCAAGTTCGTTTTCATGATCGGTTTATAGAATTGCGGTCTTAGTCTTTATCCCATTCCTACACTTAATTGGAGCACTCACCCTAAGCCATCTACTTGTGTAACCCCAAATCTTTTCCAAGGCTAGTTTACGAAATCGTAACTTCTTCCTTATCCGTTTGTACACTCAATAGAAGTTCTCATCTCGAGCTAACTACCCATGTAATCTCAAGTCCTTCTTCAAGATGAATTTACATGATTGCAACATCAGCCTTGACTAGACCCTACACTCAATAATAGCTGAAGTAACTTTGGGGTTCCGATGATATTTTTCATACTATTGTAAAGCTTTCTTAATCATTATTAGATGTCATGGAGGGTTATTAGGTCCTTAGGGGCATCTAGGTGATTTATTCCTCATCTTGAATTTTTTAGGATGCTTGGGGTTAGCTCCTCGGGGCTAGTTCATTCTCTGGGTGCACCCAAGTCTAGACATATGATCGATACTCATAATCCTAGAGTGCTCGATCTATTAGAAATGTACTGGCCTAGGTCAACATGTAAACCGCTCTAGCTCTAGTGCCATAATCTTAGCTTGTTCCACTCATGCATACTTTGTTAGGGAGATATTTCTATCAATCACCTAAAGCACGAAAACACATAATCTACTCATTAATGCATGCTTAATAGGCAGATATTCATATCAACCAGCAAGGAAATCATAATCTAAACATTCAAACAAACTCAATGGGGAAATAACACCCATTAGTCACGCATACCACATATTATAGTATCTTATCCTCAATTCTAGCACAACGGAAAGTATAAAAATCGATATACATCATAAAATCTCATCCTAGGGGCAGTTCGCTAATTTTCCTTAACATATATACCATTTTCATCCAAATAGCCCTTTTAGAGTCCTAAACATGCATAATCTACCATTTAAGGCAATATATGCTTGCATGCTAGTATATCCTTGCGCAAGAATTACTTTAGAAGAGTAAGAATGATTATTTATATGGATGACGCATGCCTTGTCGAGCTAGCTTTTCCTTGTGTTAGGAGCTTCAAATTTTCTAAAATTTCTCTAGTATAACCTAATTCAAATCATAATGAGGTTAACAACAAAATCGGAGAAGAACAATCGAATATAGGTCAAAACATGTAAAAATTGGAACGATACAGAGGTAATTAGCATGGCCCCTGCAGAAGGATGACACACACCAATTGAGAAATGGTTCAATTTTTTTTATAAATCAGAGTTGCACAGCGGAAGCGTGGTGGGCCCATATCCCATAGGTCCCAGGAACGAAAACCTAGCTTTGATATCAATTGTTAATGACCTTAACTTCAAGTAACGGTAGCTTACATTTAGTAACTTAGGTAGCTCTACGATTGTTTCTGTACGCGGTTAATGTTTGATGCCCTTAATGATTTTTTATACTATTGATTAAGCTTTCTTAATCATTCTTAAATGTCATGGAGGCTTATTGGGTCCTTAGGGGCATCTAGGTGATTTAGTCCTCATCTCGCATTTTTTTATGATGCTTCGGGTTAGCTTCTTGGGGTCTAACTCAATCTCTAGGTGTACTCAAGTCTAGACGTATGATTGCTACTCATAATCCTAGAGTGCTTTGATATCAATTGTTAATGACCTTAACTTCAAGGAACGGGAGCTTACATTCAGTTACTTAGGTAGCTTTACGACTGTTTCTGTACGTGATTAATGTTTGATGCCCTTAATGATTTTTTATACTATTGATTAAGCTTTCTTAATCATTCTTAAATGTCATGGAGGCTTATTGGGTCCTTAGAGGCATCTAGGCGATTTAGTCCTCATCTCGCATTTTTTTTATGATGCTTGGGGTTAGCTTCTTGGGAGCTAACTCAATCTCTAGGTGCACTCAAGTCTAGAGGTATGATTGCTACTCATAATCCTAGAGTGCTTGATAGAAATTGACTGACCTAGGTCAACGGTGCACTCAAGTCTAGACATATGATTGCTACTCATAATCCTTGAGTGCTCGATAGAAATGTATTGACCTAGGTCAACATATAAACCTCTCTAACTCTAATGCCCTAATTAGCTTAGATCACTCATGCATACTTTGTTAAGAAGATATTTCTATCAATCACCTAAAGCACGAAAAACATAATCTACTCATTCATGCATGCTTATTAGGGATATGTTCCTATCAACCAGTAAGGAAATCATAATCTAAACATTCAAGCAAACTCAATGGGGAAATAACACTCATTAGTCACCCAGGACACATACCATAATATCTTATCCTCCATTCCAGCACAATGGAAAGCATAAAAATCGGTATGCATCATAAAATCTCATCCTAGGGGCATTTCGTTAATTTTCCTTAACATATAAAATATTTTCATCCAAATAGTCCTTCTAGAGTCCTAAACATGCATATTCTAACACCTAAGGAAAGATATACTCTCATGCTATTATGTTCTTACACAAGCAATACTTGAGAAAAGCGAGAATGACTATTTATATGGATTAGCATGGCCCCTGCAGAAGAATGACACACACCAATTGAGAAATGGTTCAATTTTTTTCATAAATCAGAGTGGCGCAGCGGAAGCGTGGTGGGCCCATAACCCACAGGTCCCAGGATCGAAACCTGGCTCTGATATTGATCCTTAATGTCCTTAACTTCAAGGAACACGGGAGCTTACATTTAGTTACTTAGGCAGCTCTACCACCCTTTTTGTACGTAAGGGAAAGTCCAAGAGGTGTGTGAACCAACTGGTGGGTCCATACGCGCACGTGTATACCGTGTGTAGGGAAATTAAGTACAAATCCAAATTTATAACCACGGTATGAAAATAAACAATTATGATAGGATCCACTCATGAAACTATATGTGATTGACCCCACTAAATATTTCTTAAAATACTCAAGCACCCCTGTACAGCTCGACCCTCAAGTAAAGAATATAACACATGCATAGAATAGTTGTATTTAAATTCCTAGATCATAGGTTAGTATAGGGAATTTTTCAATTTTAATTTTCACCAAAGACGTTTTCAACATGTACGTCCATGACAATGTTTTACGATCATTTTTTCAATGTTTATTTCTCGATAAGAGATGATGATAACAACTTTAAGTTAGTAGAAAATCTAGGGTCGTTACAAAATCTTTGGATGTCATTTTTAATTTGGAGTCACTATAAACTTGAAAATAATGAATAGGTAAAATATTCTAATCATTTTTTTTTTTTTTTTTTTTTTTTTATACAAATTGTGACCCCTCCCTTTTTCTCTTTTCNTTTTTTTTCGAAGTGATGCCCCTTTGAAACTCTCTTGGGTGAGAATAATTCCGTGAAGTTTATCCTTTATATATCAAATAGTTATGCTTCTAATATGTAGTTCGAGCTGTGTTCTCAAAAGATGACTTCATTGATAAATTTTTTTTTTCTTCCTCCCATTCCAGTGATTCAAAAACTCTTATGAGTTCCTACCATTCTGCTTGTTATATAATGCAATTATTCTCATTGTTGTCTTGTTCTTGTTGTTTCCAACTATTTGTTGGATTTTTTGTCAATTTATAAATTGTTGAGCATTCTCCTCCCTTTGCTGGACATTTCAGAGTGTCATTGACATAGAATTCTATTTGTTGATCATTCATTCTCGAAATTATAGTTCCATTGTGGACATCTACTAATGTTCTCGTGGTTTCAAAAATGGTCTTCCTAAGATAATTGGTACATCACGATCCACTTCATAGTCTAGAACAATAAAATTTGCTGGATTTATGAATTTATCCACTTGAATTAAAATGTCTTAGATCTTTGCTTAGGTATAAGTGATGGATCTATTGACTAGTTGGATGGTGACTGTAGTTAGTTTAGCCTCACTGATCCTTAACTTCTTATGAATGGATAGAGGTATTAAGTTGATGTTTGCCCCCAAGTCACATAATGTTCGACCTAACTTTTTTCCTCCAATGGATACAGTAATAGTGAATGGGCCCGAGTCTTTTTCCTTTAGTGGGATTTTATTTTTTAGAATTGCACTACACTTTTCATTTAGTGCTATCACCTTGAATTCTTCGAACTTCCTCTTATTAGTGAGCACATCGTTCAAGAATTTCACATAATGTGGCATTTGTTTCAAATCTTCCACTAGTGGTATGTTTATATGAATTTCCTTCACAATATCCATGAACATATCAAAATGGACTTCCTCTTTCTTTCTTTTTATTCTTTGTGGAAAATGACATCTTAGTATACATTCTACTCTCTTCTTCATTGTTGACTATTGTTTATATTTTTGGAGATAGTACTGTTTTAGCATAATTTTTGTTTTAATTCTTCTGTTGAGCCGTTTCCTCCTTTTTATGCTATATATCAGCGGCTTCTTGAGAGTGACTATCACTGTGTTCTTTAATTTCACCTACCCTACTGGTATTTCTTTCTTACTTTTTGATTCTATTGCTTGACATTGCTTCTTGCCTTTTATTTTTGGTGTTTCGGTATCTGTTGGCAGCTTTCCAAGAGATCTATTTCGTAACTCAGTTGCTAATTGACTTACTTGGACTTTCAAATTTCGCAAGGATGCTTACTGACTCTGTACCAAAAAATTGTTTTTTTTGTCATATATTCCTTTATTAGGCTCTCAAAGATGTTCTTTGTATCTGTTGAGCTTAACTAGTTCCTTTTCCTTGGGCATTGGCTTGTTGATGACCATATGCCATTTGATTTTGTAGTCCAAAGCTTGGAGGGTAATTTGCCTTAGGTGATATCTATTGATTATATGAGCTTTGTCTCTTCCATGAAAAGTTTGGATGGTTTCTCCACCCGTAGATTATAAGTGTTTGAGAAGGGATTATTTTTCTGGTTGCTAGCTTGATTCCCCACATAAAAAATTGAAGTCGGATTCTTCTCTACATTATACACAAGATTCAGTTGTTATTTGAGTCATTACAAAAGAAGTTTTTACTAGTGCATTAGTCATTGAACCTTGTCCCAATGCTAGATTTTGTAAAATATTGGTCACCGAAGCTAATTGCGCATCAATAGAGGTCAAAGCATCAACTTCAAGTACTCATCTAGTCTTCTTCTCTATTGCGCCTTTTCCGTTTTCCCCTTTGGTAGCCTCCTCCTCTTTTTAGGTAACCTTTCCTTTTTATACTATTTGTTTCTTCCCATTTCGGGCTGAAAAAGGATAAGGGGACCACCTAGGACGTTCCTAATTGGATAGTCAATGACCCACGTGGCTTGATGATTTAGATTATAATTTTCATGTCATCCCCAAAAAATTTGCTTTTTGAATTGTTTCAATATCAGGGTCAGCAATTTGTACATGGTCATTGCCAGTAGGTTTGTTTCTAGATTTGTTACAACATCATGGTTCAACATAAATGTTCTGAAATTTTACCAAATAACTCAATTAGGTGTACAATTTATGCATATTGATATTTTTTTCATGTTCAACCATAATAAACAATTTCATGCTTATCAATTTATAATAAGAAAATGGTGAGTATAAATACAAAATTAAATACAAAAAGGCTTGGTATAACTCTACTTTTTAAGAGTTATCACCCTTCTCGGTTAGAACAATAACCAACCTACCTACCTGAGGGACAGTAATCAATCTGCCATATTTCCTTTCAAACTAAGACTTAACTACCGACTCACACTCGCTCTCAAGTATAACAATATAAGATCATGGCTCTCCACTAGGTACAATCAGGCTACCTCAGTAGTATACCCTCTACGACTCTTAGGATCCCTTGTGGGTGACAACTAAACTTTGTTTATTCAATAGACCCTAAACCCTCTTAGCTAGTTCATGAATAGGGAAAGCGCCCTTATCGTCCTTACAAAATACTTAGTCAACCGAATGTTATGTAGAATCCAAAACTGGGTTCTAGGATCATAATAACGAAGTAGTAGCTTATGGTCTATAGATCATTACAGATATTGTAGAGCACATTCCATCATCCAATAACAATACTTGGCACAAATGGGATCCCAAACCCTAAATCATGTCGTTATAAACTTGAATATACGTACATCATGCTCAACATACTCAAACAAGGGATAATGTATCGACCAAGGCATGTTGAAAAGCTTATAAACATATGAATTCTATTAGGGTTCTAATAATGTACCAAACGGTTAACTTTTAGGTTTCAAGACTTAGTTAACATGATACTAGGTCAAATAACCTCCTAAGCATGATTTCTAATAATTTTTCCATGGTCCTCATCGACCCTTACAAGTATTTTTTGAAACATACTCCATATGGCTAATTACATGTTCGAGTGTGTTTGGGATCACTATTCATGGCCTTTTCGAAAGTAAAATTTCTTCAAATTCCTTGAATACATACCCGATTGAGTCTAGTTTTTTTTAACATCAAATATTATTGTGAGAGCCCATCCAAAAATAGGTGAACCGACCTAAATAGTAAGCAAAGGTCGTTCCATTCTCTTGGATCGTGTTAAAGTTCACTTTTCACAACCTCTCCAGAGCAGGTTTTTCCTCAAATTTTTTGAGAATTTCCCAAGTTGAATCTATTTCCTATAATTTTAAAAATTATTGTAAGAACAATATGAAAAGGGATGAATCAATCCAAACAATGTACAAATATAAGAAAAGACAATAGGATGATGTGGCAGATTCCTTCGTTGCCATGTCACACTCATCTTCTACCTTTTGTCTTTACAATACACGCGACAAAGACAACTTCTCACATCTGTAACTCATTCGTTTTCTAGTGAGTCTATGACTATCTCTACTCATTTCTTCATGAAACTTAAAGACCTACGTACAATTGATCATTTGAGACTGATCTTAATTCATTTGGTTCAAAAACCACAAAAATATGTTGAGTCAAAATAGGTTGCTCAGTTGCTCTCGATTTGGGCAATTGAAAGCTTATTTTCTCTCAACTTCGTCAGCAACTTAGTTCCTTAATTTGTACTAAAGCTAATGGTATAAGACCCATATCATGACTCAACCGATGGAGACTGAATTTTGTGGATAAAGTTCTAAAATTCCAAAATTTGTTATTCATCGAAAGTCAACTTTTTGGTTCTTCGGTTCTAGCGACTTTTAGTTTTTTGTTTCTTTAACAAATATGTTTCTCGTTACTTTTGACTTTTGAAAAATTGGTCAAAGTAGTGACGTAGGGTTGTGCTCTTTCTAGCAAGAATAATTTGAGCTTCTAATTCATATATTAAGGTTTAAAATCTAGGGTTTATTGGAGAGGTTGCTCAAGGATGTGAGGATAAACATGTAAATTCAATCATTTTCCTTACCATTTATGTTTTCTCAAATTTGAATTCCACCAATGAGAGTCTTCCACTTGTCAAACATCCCATGGTTGATAATTTTGGTAATTATCCCAAACTTTTTCTTTAATTATTAATTTGGTAATTATCTCAAAAAATCATGATTTTATACCAAAAATATCAATTTGTCATCTTATGAGCTAGCTTCCAAATAAGCCAGTATTGAGGGGCTTAATTTCCAATTTGGTTAACTAATGGGCCATTTTTACAATTTCCCACTTTGTAGGGCTATCTTTACAAATTTGGTTTATTACAAGGGCATTATTTACAAATTGGATTTTATAGGTTAAATTTTTTCTCACTCTTTTATAATTATTTTTCCAAAAATACCCTTTTAGGGCTTTTTCCTTTCTTTTTGTGACTATTTCTGGGCTCTGCTTTCTTTTTTAGGTAAGGTCGGAATGTATAATACTTGTTTATACACAATTCGTGCACTCACGCATGAGTCTATTTTACAAACTCATATACGTACCCTTGGGTCTGACTACAGACTAGCACACACTCATGCTGCTGGAAACCAACACTCATGCTGCTGGAAACCAACTGGGAAAAAAAAAAAGGAGTGTGTCTAGTATCTTACTCTATGCATCCATATAACACGCGTACTAGAGAAGAATCCTGTGCTTGTGACATACAACATACATGAGACCCCCAAATTTAAAATCATAGTTCATGGTTATGATGCACTTCATACATCTATTCTTTTCATGACATAATTCTTCTATGAGATGCATGTGTATACATGACATTTCTTCATTATTATCATATATGGACTTACGATGTCTTATAGGTATAAAATGATCATGATATCATAACATACATGACATAACAACTGGATGTACATGCATAATGTAATATTCATAACATCACATAATCACAATAAATATCAAACAGTCATATCATAACATCAAAAAGTGACATGTAAATAGGTCAAAGGGTACATCACTCAAGTCATCCAACCAAGCTCAAAGGCATTTCAATAGCAAGTCTACTTACTTGGTTGGCCTAAACGGATAAATACTCTTGGTGCTAGCTTGATTTTGCTTCTAGAAGTCTAACTTCACTTATGGAGTCCTGTGTCATCATATTTAGGACAATACGAAGAAATAATTCTCCTTCCTGTGTTGATTAATCCAAATTTAACTATTTTTAATTGGTAAAAGAGGAGGCTTACTGACCTTAAATGCTTCCAAAAGTATATAAAAATAGCTAAAAAATGATCGAGAATTGTATAAAATGGTCCAAAGTTCCAATATGAGCCGTCTAAGCTGCCTATGCTGAGGGAAAGTCGTCAAGCCAAGTCAGAGCCGAGCTGATTTGGCGGTGAGTCGATACAAAAGGGCAGCAACGCGAGTTGGATTATGCATTGACGCGAATCAAGTGCAGATCGAGCATAGGCTACTAGCAAGCCAACAAGGATCATGTGGGGGTCACTGGTGAGTTGATGTAGATACGGGCTAGGCAAGAGCTGGTCGTGGGCTGGGTCAAAGTTGGTTGATAAGGAATCAACCCAAGGGAAAGCTCTGATACTAAATGATAAGGAATCACTACAAGTGAAGTAAGATTCAGATTACCTTGTTAATCGAATATCAAGGCAAGAACACTTGTCTGAGATTCAAATCACTTCACAAGCAAGATCGATCATGTCTAGCTTGAATGATTCTAAGCATGCAACCTAAACTAGATAGAATTGCGAAGGAAAGGTAAGAACACTTAGCTCTAATGATATAGAATCATTCGAAGGGAAAGTAAAATGATCAAATGTCTCAAGGTAAGAACACCCGTTTGACATTCGAATCACTCCACAAGCAGATTGATCATTTCAAGTTTGAATGATTCTACATGCAACTTAGACTACATAGGATTGCAAAAAAGTTTATTCATTGGCTAAAGGAAAGCACAATGCTCCTTTAAACATTTTTCAAGTCTCATTACAAATACAACATACATACATTGCTTTATGTAGTCTAAAAACGAGACTCTTGACCTTCTATAAGACATGTCAAGAATTTGCAACATTCATACTTTATGACCATAATTAGTCAGTATGTATACTTTATTCCTCAATCCAGGGGAGAATATGTTGGATGGAATAATTTCTTCTTAATTATTATATTAATGAAATAAAGCATCATAAATTTGTAACATTTAAGAATAAATGAAGCCCCCGCTGGTATATCTTGAAGTTATAAATGAAACTTGATTCTTTTTAATATAACTGGTTGTAGGTTGGGTCGGGTTCAACTTGTGTACAGAAGCTGGAGCAGACCAAGGAGTTATTGGGCTGGAGGTGTGCTTCTACGCTTGTGGCCTAGGCCGTCCAAAGCTGGTAGTTCAGACTTGAGTATGTCGTTTGAGAAATCTATCTGTTGAGACTGAAGTTCAAACTCAGGTTCGAATTTCAAGCTTGATATCTTAATTTGAACCTAGTTTTTACCTGACTTTGCCCCTTTTCCTATGCGATTTTCTTCTAGTTGTGTCAACTTTTGGCCACTTTTGATTGATTCTCAACCCTTTTTGACGACACATTCGTAACAAATTTCTAATACACATCAACCAATTTCAATACTTTTCCTAATGCCAAATTTTGATAATTTTAACGAAATCATAATAAATTAAGGTAAAAAGAGAAATTTGAAAATCGACTTACTGTAACGGCCTCTTCCACAGCCCGAAAACCATAGAGTTCTTTTTTACAGTTACAAAAAAAAAAAAAAAAATTTATATATATATATATATATATATATAGATAATACCTTTAGATAAATTCTAAGATATTGAAATTTATGTGTGGGATTTTGTGTTTACAATATCGAGTAATATAATAAAGTCCACTCCCAGGGTCTCACTTCAACACAGATCCCTCTCTTTTCTTCAGCTCTTCGTGAATCTTAAGCTTCCCCTTTCGCCACCAAGGGGAATTTCAGGTTATCTCTCAGATCTTACCTCCTTTTTACGTTTTGGGCCCTCTCAATTATTACCGCATTTCACTTTTTTGTTCTTCTGATTTTGCATTCTTCCTAAGTTTCTTCGTGGATTTGATGTTATTTTGTTTCGATTCATCTGTTTCTGCTTGTTTCGTTTATGATTTGCTTTCTTTTTTCGAATCTAATTGTGTGATTGTCTTCTATTTTTCTCTTTTGGGTTTTGTTTACGGCGGGTTGTTGTTTGGAGTTTGATTCGTGTTCTTCTCTCGTTTCTTTCTGAAGAATTTCTGTTCGATTCTGCGTTGATTTGAAATGTTGGAGCAACTCTGGTTTGGGAAATTTGTGAGAATTGTTTGATTTTGGAACCCTTGGTTTTATTGCTAAACAGATTAGTTTATCAAATGGCTTCTCGTGATATCCCATATAGGTTCGGGAGGAGAACGAAATATCCTTTACAAGGGTGTGGAAACCTCTCCCTAGCATAGCATTTTAAAAACCTTTGAGGGGAAGCCTGAAAGGGAAAGCCCAAAGAGGACAATATCTGCTAGCAGTGGGCTTGGCTATTATAGCCAGACACTAGGCGATGTACCAGCAAGGAGGATGAGCCTAGAAGGGCGTAGACACGAGGCGGTGTGCCAACAAGGACACTGGGCACCAAAATGGGTGGATTTGGTGGGGGGTCCCACATCGATTGGAGAAAGGAATGAGTGTCAGCGAGGACGCTAGGTCCCGAACGGAGGTGAATTGTGATATCTCACATCAGTGTCGGTATTAGAGCCAGACACCGGGCGATGTGCCAGTGAGAAGGCTGAGCCCCGAAGGGGGTAGACACAAAACGGTGTGCCAGCAAGGACACTGGGCACAGAAGGAGGTGGATTTGGTGGAGTCCCACATTGATTGGAGAAAGGAATGAGTGCCAGCGAGGACGTTGGGTCTCAATATCCCACATCGGTTGGAGACGAGAACGAAATAACCCTTTATAAGGGTGCAGAAACCTCTCCCTATTAGACACGTTTTAAAAAACTTAAGGGGAAGCCCGAAAGGGAAAGTCCAAAGAGGACAATATTTGCTAGCGATGGGCTTGAGCCGTTACATTACGGTAATCATACGGTAATCATAGTTACAGGTTTTAGGGGAATGGGTTGAGTGGGCGATAGCCATTTTAGTTCTTACTGATTCTGTATCCCTTTTCTTATACATAAATTATTTGATCGCCAAATGTAGAACTGATGCGCACATCTTTTGTCAATTTACTTGGTCTGTGGAGTTCTACTGTGGATAATGGATAACTGTTTCACATGCATGCGCATATTTGCTTGGTCAGTTGGTGTCATATGGTGAATTTTTATTAAATGATTAATGAAAAATAAAAGCCGAGATAGCTCAACTGACATAAGATATACACAAGGTTAGAGGTTCAAATCACGCCCCAAGTTGTCGTATCTGAAGAATAAACTTTGAAAATCGCTTAGGTTTTTTGCTTTTTATAGAAATAGTTTCTATGTTGTCCCAATGGTGGAGTTTTTTTGTTTTTGTTTGTTTTTTTAAGTTCCTATGCTATATCAAAGCATGTATCTAGTTTCCAAGCATGCCATGAACTCAAACAATGTATATTGATAGACACCGAGAAAACTCACGCTTGTAACGAGCGAACGTTATAGAATTGAAGAGTATACAATGACTCAATGGCATGAGTATGGATTAGTTGATGAACCACCATGTATAATCATTGGGTGCTCATTGGATGTTTTTGGTTAGTTTTGAGCTCAAAACACTACATCATCGCTCATAACATGTAATTAAAGTAATGCTCTTGAACATAGCCTATTTTAAATCGATTTTCTTGGTTCATGTCGTATCGAAAAATTCAAAGTTGTAATCATGTTTTAATATATTTCATCATTTAACAATATAGTTGTGTTAAGAAATGAATTCACATCAGTTAAAAAAAAAATACTGGTTCAACTCCTTTTTTATTACTGTGGAGTTAAAAATCTAGTTAGCTGATCTCTAGCAATCATGAAATGTTCTTATTTTTCCCTCAACTCTGGTTAATCTCTATGTTTTAACATTTTGGGCTCTGTGATGTCAAGCGATAAGTGTGATCTTCAGTGTGCAATATTGTAATATCCCATATCGGTTGGAGAGGAGAACGAAACACCTTTTATAAAGGTGTTGAAACCTCTCCCTAGCAGACACGTTTTAAAAACCTTGAGGATAAGCCCGAAAGGGAAAGCCGAAAGAGGACAATATTTGCTAGCGGTGGGCTTGGGCCATTACAAATGGTATCATAACCAGACATCGAACGTTGTGCCAGCGAGGAGGTTGTTCCCCGAAGGAGGGTAGACACGAGGCGGTGTGTCAGTAAGGACTCTGGTCCCCGAAGGGGGATGGATTTGGTGGGGGTCCCACATCGATTGGAGAAAGGAACGAGTGCCAGTGAGGACACTGGGCCCTGAAGTGGGTGGATTGTGATATCCCATATCAGTTGGAGAGGAGAACGAAACACCCTTTATAAGGGTGTGGAAACCTCTCCCTAGCAGATGCGTTTTAAAAACCTTGAAGGTAAACCCGAAAGAGAAAGCCCAAAAAGAATAATATCTACTAGCGGTGAGCTTAGGCCGTTACAAATATGGTTTTGCTTTCCCGGTTTTCTGCATAATATATGTTCTGTTTTGCCTACTAGTTACATTTTCTAATATTTTCCCTTTCATATATTGAGCTTCTAGGAATTTATGTGTAACGGTAGAAGTGGGTAGAGTCGGCTTGATTTTTGGCCACAAGTTGATTTCGTTTTCAGAAGAACTAACTATTAGAAACTTTGATATTTACAGCTTATGGGTTTGATTCTTGGCTGTTAGTTGACCTACTTAGATATCTAATATCCTATAGCATGTTCTAATGCCATAGTTTTCCATGTCATCCAATGAGGTTTTCATAAGCTAGCTACTCAATTAGAGACACGGGTTGTAACGGCCCAAGTCCACCGCTAGCAGATATTGTTCTCTTTGAGCTTTCCTTTTCAGGCTTCCCCTCAAGATTTTTAAAATGCGTCTGCTAGAAAGAGGTTTCCACACCCTTATAAAAAAAGAATGGTTCGTTTCCCTCTCCAACTGATATGGATCTCACACGAGTTTTCCCGACTATCGAACAATAAGATGTATTAGTTTGCATAAGGTAGCTACCCAATTAGAGACCCACAGCCTAAGTCCACTGCTAGCAGATATTGTCCTCTTTGGGCTTTCCCTTTCGAGCTTTTCCTCAAGGTTTTTAAAACGCGTCTGTTAGGGAGAGGTTTCCACACCCTTATAAAAAATGGTTTGTTTCCCTCTCCAACCGATGTGGATCTCACATGAGTTTTCCCGAATTATCAAACAGTAAGATGTATTAGTTTGCATAAGCTAGCTACTCAATTAGAGACACGAGTTGTAACGGCCCTAGTCCACCACTAGCAAATATTGTCCTCTTTGGGCTTTCCCTTTCGGGCTTTCCCTCAAGGTTTCTAAAACGCGTATGCTAGGGAGAGGTTTCCACACCCTTATAAAGAATGGTTCGACGTGAATCTCACACAAGTTTCCCCGAACTATTGAATAGTAAGATGTAATAATTTTCATAAGCTAGCTACTCAATTAGAGACACGAGTTGTAACAGCCCAAGTCCACCATTAGCAAATATTAGTCTCTTTAGATTTTCTCTTTCGGCCTTCCCCTTAAGGTTTTTAAAATACGTTTGCTAGGAAGAGGTTTCCACCCCCTTATAAAGAATGGTTCGTTTCCCTCTCCAACCGATTTGGTTCTCACACAAGTTCTCCCGAATTATTGAACAGTAAGTTGTAATAATTTTCATAAGCTAGCTACTCCATTAGTCTACTATTATCAGACAGTAGGATGTAATAATTTCCTCCATTAGAAACACTAGTTGTTATGCATTTTATATGCTTGCTTGTTGAAGTGAAAGTTGTCCGAGGGGGGTTCCAAGTTCTGCTAATATATGACATTTGACATATATATATCAACATACCTTGTTCCTTCTATCACACAATCTTCTTGCATATATAGAATAATAGTGAGTTTCGTTTACGGTGTGCTTTGTGCTTTTTTGGTCAGAATAAACTTGTAAGATCGATTCCTGTCTCCGCTGATGTACATTTCGAAGTTCTGACTTTCTCTATTTTACTCCTCTGACAATGAATTTCAGCTAGGAACTCGAGTAGGAGATAGCTCGACGTGTATAAACATGAGTTTGGCATGTCTCGTATGCAACAGTGTCGATAGCCCTTCACACTCCCTTAGGAGCTATTCGGTTTCGAGTTCAGACAACGAGGGAAGATGCTCTGCAATAGCCAACTGCCTAATATGGAGACCATCTTTTCCCCCAACACACCACCACCACCACCCATCATATGTAGCATCAGCCAAGGTAACACCCCAACCAACCATTTCCAACAGCAACGTAATGGATGGTACACCCAGGTTGGTTCGAAGCCGAGCCGTAAGAAGGGACCTAGTACAAGACTGGAATTTTGACGAGGTGGTCGTAGTTCAGCATTAGCGCGTTTTACGTTCGAGTAGACGAGAGTAGAACTTTCAAATGGGCATGGCGATGATCTGAAACGATGGAGGTAGCGTCTCACTTCCTATGCATTTTTGTTTTCTTATGGGTACAAATGAAGTTTGTAAGCATGAGAAAATGGGATTACCTTGTTTATATATTAGCTACGGACTAGTGATCCATAGGAGGCAGGGAAGAAGGGATGGGTTTAGGTAGTTTTGTAAGGTTGGATGGAATTATGCTTTCAAAATCTTCCATGATATAAACCAAGTTTATGTATGTATAAACAAATAAGCATTGTTAAAGAACTTTTTGTAGAAAAGTTCACATCTCAATCTTCCAAAACCTTGAAAGCTCCTTTAAGTTTGGAGAAAACAAATAAGCTCTATGAATTGTTGTGATTTTAGGTACTTTACTCATCTCTTTTAAGTCGAAGGACCGAACCTTTGAAACTTTAGGTCTTTGTTAAGGATATTTAACCTTCTATTACAGTTTGCCATATGTATCTGATCATATTTTATCATTTATTATAGACAAATATCTTGTATGATATTTAACCTTTCATTACGGTTTACCATAGGTGTCATATTTGTTCGAGACAAATATTTTGTATGATATTTAGTCTTCCATTACGGTTTATCATATCTATCATATTTAACTTTTTATTATAGGAAAATATCTTGTATGATATTTAGCCTTCCATTACGATTTACCATAGGTATAATATTTGATATTTTATTATAGGCAAATATCTTGTATGATATTTAGTCTTTCTATTACAGTTTACCGTAAGTATCATATTTATTTTACTCTTTATTATAGGCAAATATCTTGTATGATATTTAGCTTCTATTACAGGTTACCGTAGGTATCATATTTATTTTACCCTTTTATTATAGGCAAATATCTTGTATGATATTTTGCTTCTATTATAGTTTACCATCGGTATCATATTTATTTTATCCTTTATTATAGGAAAATATCTTGTATGTTATTTAATCTTTTATTACGGTTTACCATAGGTATTATATTTGACTTTTTATTATAGGCAAATATCTTAAATGATATTTAGCCTATTACGGTTTACTGTAGGCATCGTATTTGACCCTTTATTATATGTAAATATCTTGTATGATATTTAGCCTTCTATTATGGTTTACCGTAGATACCATAATTGAGCCTCTACTATAGACAAATATTTGGTAGGATATTTAGCCTTTTATTACACTTTACCATAGGTATCATATTTGAGCATGGTCAAATATCCTGTATCCATTTATTGCCTTTTCATTTTCTTTGTAATTTATTTTATTCGATAAATGATTATAAATGGAAAACTTTCACCACCATTTAGCTGTGGCGGTTTTAGCAAATATTTTTATTCTTCACGGTCAAGATCCTTATACTTGACTAAGTTGTAGCTCATATCCACTTATACGAGAAGTCAATTATCCTTATATTTGTTATTATAGTGAATGATGTAATTGGTTACTCTACGTGCTTCAATAGAGCACCGTAGAAAAAGAATCGAAGTTATATATTTAGTTTTATAACGTTAGATTTTTATAAAGAAAATTATTTGCTTGGACAAGATAAGGTATAAAGGCATGACAAATGGTAGATGAAATGCCTCCAAATTTTTAGTTTATTTTGTAATATTCTTGCTTCCCACCGTTTGAGGTTGGAACCCTGAGCAGACTGCCGGTGATAAGCCGGAGGAAGGTGAGTTATGTTGTTGATTGGAAATTGGAAACGGATATTCGAAAGAAACGATTGCAGATTCCATTTTGCAGGTTAATTTAAGGTTTTTTTTTTTTTTAATCCCACGAAGCAGTAAGTGATGACTATTTAGCCAGCAAAGCAAAAGTTCTAATTCAGATAGAAATTGGGAGAGATTTCTCTTCGTTAGATAATTATTATGTTCCAATTTCCTGTCTCGCCTCATCTCCGTCCTATTTATTATAAATATATGTCTTCCATTTATTGTCATTTGGGTTGTTTGTTTTTGTCGTAGGTATTATGGTTGATTCAATTATAAATTTATTAATAATTAATTAATTTAATTATTGATTTGAAAATCACGTGATTAGGTAGTTAATTCAAATTTTTATAACATAACGAAATTATATGTTAAAAAAAAAAATTATGGGACACTCGAGATAAAAAAAATAAAAAATTTTACATGACGAGAAAAACTTTCACATCCCCTCCTCCCCTCATCCGGTCGACATCTCTAGAAGCACCACATAGATATTTTTAATTTTTAGTTACTAATTGTGCTGAGTTTTTTCTATTTTGTTAGTAGCGATAGGTAAATTAATTAATTACGTCTGTTGTTAAAAACTAGTAATACAAAGCAAACGAGCACCTCCATAATTAAAAGAGGATCGAATTACTTTAGGTTCAGTATCTCTTGCAACTTCGTATATCAATGAAATTGTTTTTTTATTGAAATAGGTCGGTTTTTCAAATTTAAATAGGTTGTTTATACACCTCGGCTATATAAACCCAAGAAGCTCGGATTAAAGTTGAACGAAAACCGAGTTTCGTGTAATTGTCTGAGAACATGGTGCCCTCTTTTGCAAGGCTTGTGTTCGTTCCATAACAGGATTCTTCGACAGTTTACTTTGAACAAGAAGACAACAAAACTGTCCCTGTTTTTTTATCAATGACAGCCCCAAAGATTGCTGTCTATTGTTTGCTTTATTTTTCTCCAATGCACAAAAATTTAAACAGCATTCAAGTCAACTATGCTAAGTTTGCAAGCAACCATAATGGTAAGAGTAAATCAAAGGCTGATATGTGACTAGCAAAAGTGTAAGAATGTATTGAGTAAGAATGGTAAGATGAGACCTGTATTAGAGTTGTGGCCAAATGGGTTTATGCACTTCATCTCGTAATAAAACATTTTCGCTGCTTCACCTCTTAAAACCAATGTCACTGTGAAATCCCACATCGGTTCGGGAGAAGAACAAATTTTTCTTTATCAAAGTGTGGAAATCGATCCCGAACAAACGCGTTTTAAAAACCTTGAGGGGAAACCCGAAAGGAAAAGCCTAAAAAAGGACAATATCTGCTAACAGTAGGCTTGAGCTGTTACAAATGGTATCAGAGCTAGACACCGGGCGATGTACCAACAAGGAGGCTGGTCCCATAAGGGAAGTGGACACGAGGTGGTGTGCCTACAAGGACGTTGAGCCCAAAAAGGGGTGGACACTAAGTGGTGTGTTAGCAAGGATGTTGAGCCCAAAAAATGGACACGAGGTGGTGTGCCAACAAGCGAGGGTCCCACATCGATCGAAGAAGGGAACGAGTGCCAACAAGAATTCTAGGCCCTAAAGAGGGATGAATTGTAAGATCCCACATCGGTTGAGAAGAAGAACGAAACATTCTTTATAAGGGTATAGAAACATCTCCTTAGCAGACGAGTTTTAAAAACTTTAAAGAGAAGCCCGAAAGAGAAAAGTAGACTTGTACTGTTACAGCCACAACCTGCCATACATCGATCACACCAAATTAATTATTACTATACAACAATAAAAGAAAATTTTCTTCATATGGCTGGATGAAACATACTTGTAGAAGATGCAATCAGAAACGATTTTTCTTCTCGGATACGTACAAGTTGCACATCACCCACCACAAACCATGTTCATATCCAGGGGAGAAAACATCAGATATCCTTCTTGAAGCTCTATACTTTTCCACTTTATAATGGAAAAGGCTTATTGGATAGCTACGAACTGTGCGGTATAAATTATGGCTCATACTGTCAAATTTACCTACTCTCCAGTTCTTTAGCATAGCTTGGCACGCAGCTCACAGTTCTCACCTAACAACTACTTACGACTTGTACTCCAATTAGGCAAATCAAATCTCTCGGGCGAACAACGGAGATCTGATTGTCGGTCTGCTTCAAGCAAACCCGAGTTGGGAGAGTCGCGCGTCCTGGTCCCAAATCATGGCCCGGACAAAAACAAAGAAAAATGACATTCGCAATCTTCGTCTCGGCATTGCTAAGGAATCGATACCCGAGAAAATCCACTCTTAGAAAGAAGTCCTGAGAGAAACCCTTTGTTACTGTTATTGTTGTTGCTGTTCTCGAGACTGGTATCGCTTAGTTTACTTATGAGAGACCACTGTGTCTCAAAATCCAACTCATAACCACTTTGCTGCATCGCTCGCATCGTCTCAGATGCCTTTTCAAGATCATTCTCATAGCGGTACCTATTAAGCATGGAGCGGTACGCATCCTTGCTCGGTATTTCACCCATCTCTAACATGCTCATCAAAACCCTTTCGGCTTCTTTCGTCTGCCCTTCTCTGCATAACGAAGACACAAGTTCATCACATGTCGTGATGCTCGGCTTTAGGCATCGGTCCAACACCTCGGTATGTAAATCTAAAGCTTCTTCCAACTTCTTATAATTACAACAACATTGAATGACAAAATCATAACTTGAAGCATTTGGTATGTTTCCTTGCTTGAGCATTATGTTTATTAAATCCATTGCCTTCAACCATCTTCCACTCTGACAAAATTGCTTGATAATGTTATTGTAATCTACATGTTTCGGGATGAGACTCTTCTCAACCATTCTATTCAAAAAACACTCTGCTTCTTGAAGCTTGCCATATGAAATGAAACACTCAACTATTGCATTCTGTACAGCTGAATTAAGAATCCATCCCCTAAATTCCATCTCCCAGCTCAGCTCTAATGCTTTCTCGAGCTGTCCGGTATCACAAAGGTGGCTTATTACAGCGTTCAAGCTCCGATTGCTAGGCCGAAACTCCCGTTGGATCATGGTAAAGAGATATAATGTGGAACTTGAAAAGTCCTTGCACTGAGAAAATCCATATACTAGGAAATTATAGGTTACATTATCAGGTAATAGTTCATCCAGAATTTTTCCCACAAGAAAACTGTTTCCACTTCGAAAAAGATAAAAGATCAGAATGTTATAGATAACACAATCATGAGATTTTCTGTTTCTAAGCATGATGTCCTTTAGATGCAATGCCTGGAGACTTCTTCCTTCCATACACATTAAACGAACTAATTTCCCGTAACTTGATATCGAAAGGCTTAAGTCCTTCCTTACCATAACGCCCAGTAGCTCCCGCGCTTTTTCGAAGTTTTTCGCTTTGCAATGTCCTTGAATCAGAAGATTATATATCTCAGCATCTAGAGAAAGGCCTTTAGACATCATGCCCTCGAGTAGTGCCAAGGCTTCTCTAACCTTTCCCGTTGTAAAGAAACCTTTCATTAGTGCACCGTACACTCTACGTGAAGAAGACGATAGCTTGGTAGTTCCGATCTCTTTTAATGTAATTGCAGTTTCGTATCTACCAATCTTACATAGAGTTGGAATTAATAGAAGACAAACATCAATGCATGGAACCATACTCATAGCCATCATATCGTCTAACACGTTAATTGCTATTGAAACAGTATTCTCCTTACATAATCCTATAATAAGAAGTTCGTATGCCTTTTGATCCAAAGAAAATCCGAGAGACGTAAGCTCCTTAGCCAATACCCGTCCAATTGCAGGGAACCCATCTTCTGAAAGCCTTTCGAGGAATATATTAAGTATATCCAACCTCGAATGTGGATAAGATACCAGCATGGTTTCGAGGAGGAAGACAACTTCTTTGAGTTCTCCTTTCTTGCAAAGACAACTGATAAGTGATTTAAAGTCGAGCAATCCCGGAACCCAACCATCTTTTCGAGCTCTATCCCAACAACCAACAAGGTCACTTAAGTTTCCTATTTTGCACATACTATTTATCAGAGCGCTGTATGTTTCTTTCTCTATTCTAACATCCATTCGGATCATTTCATTTAGTGTTCCGATTCCACTAGAAGTCGACGTATTTTTGCTATACGCTTGCACAAGTAAATTTAAGGCGTCTGCTTCTAACTGAGCAATCATATCTGGTCTTCTCTTCCAAACATCAATGATAGGCTTGATTCTCAAATTCGATTTACAATGGCTTTTCAATAAACCCATCAAACCTACTGAAGTTAGTTCTTGACCCCATCGATCCATTTGAGCTGTCAACCTTAATACAGCTTTAAGATCTCTGTTTTTGCACTCCTCGATAATAAGCAAGTTAAAATCCGGTAATATTGAATTTTCGAGAACTTCAGTAAGCGTTTTCTCATATTCGTCCACATCAGTGTCCAAATAAAGCCCGTTTCCAAGGGTATCGAAGAACTCGGTTTTAGAAACACCAGCATTGTTGTCTCTTTTCAACCTAACTGCTGAATCATTAAACCCCAAGAAAGAGAATATTTTGCACAATAGATCATCCACTGGAGAAAGTTGAATAAAACCACATCTTTCCATTTCAAGAACTATTTTCTTTGCTTCTTCAAATTGTCTAGCTTTGCAATAGCCTGCTAAAAGAATTCTGAAAGTCGATAAATTAGGTTCCGTTCCCCGCTCTACCATTTCAGCAAGAATGCCTTGGCCATTCTCCCAGAGGCCCTCCTTCAACATCGCGCTGATGAGAGCATTATACGAATGTAAATCTGGTTTTAGGCCACTAGACAATAACTCCGACATATAAATAAAAGCGTTTCGAAGATTTCCCTCACGACAGCTCCAAGTTATCAAAATCCCAAAGGTTATTTCATCAGGCTTGAAACCTGTACACTCAAGTTCTCGTAGATACAGGCACGCACTTTCGGACCCAAAATTTTTACAGAGAGAATGAATGATTTTGTTGCCAGAAAAAACATTTGGGGGACTCTTAATTTCAAAGAAGAAACTCAGCAAATCTTCAAAGTCCTTCTTCTCACAGTAACCCCTCGTAATTCGATAAAGAACCTCATCACTAGGCCTAAAACCCGAAGCCACGAACTTCTTCACAAGGTTCCTAGCTTCAAGAACCTTTCCCTGCCAACAGAGTAGTCCAACGACATTCTCAAAAGCAGCCTTCTCGTCATCCCCCAAATCAAATCCCATCTCCACCATATCTGTACATACTCCAAGTGCTACTTGTGTTTTCTTCATACGAACCAAAGAATCTACTAGAACACGATAACATGACAATGATGGAGAAATACATCGCCGCCTCGCTTTTTCGTATATCAAAATAGCCTTTTCTAGATTACCTTCACAAACAAAACCCTGAATTATACAACTAAAAGCTTCAGGATTATCCAGTAAGATTCCTTGAATCTCCATCTCAGAAAGAAGTTGCTCGACTTCCTTAAACTTCCCAACTTGAACGAGTAGAGAGGCCATAACCTCGTACAACCTCGGTAATTGCTTGAAGCTCCCATTACTTTCATTAACAAACTTCAAAATTCTCCATAAACACACAACTTTCTTAACTTGAATTCCATTATCCCCAACCTTCGATTGAAACCCGAGAAACAATGTAAGCACATCTTCAGGCTTTAACTCCGAAATTCGCCTAATTCTACGAACATATTCCGGTACAACATCAGAGATCTCCAATAAAAAATCCTTGAGAGAAGAATTAGGCAATACAGAGCCATTCTCTTCCTTCTCAAGCAAAACAGAACACCTTGATATGAGAGTTTGCGCAATGCCACAGCAATTAATGGAAGAATTTATGGTGGTACACTTATTTCGACATCTCAGAGCTACTGGTGATTGAACAAATAGAGAGAAATTTCTGGGTATGAATAAAATTAGAGGTGTTGACGAACGAAACTGGTGAATTTGAAGTAAGTAATTACACAGAACTCTTATCATTTGGGGATCCAAAACTGACGCAGATATCATGCAACACAAGAAAAATAAATAAACTACAATAAAAGGTACGATAGAAAATTGACCTAAAAACTGGATCAATTTGTTTCTCTGATCTCAAAACTGTGTGGAATTGCATATTTACCTTGTTTTTCTAGGTTCAACCTCTTCCTTCCATCATCCTTGAAACACAGCCTTCAGCTTCGAAGCTTCAAAATCACTGCCCTAATCAACTTCGCAACCTGCTGCATTATCAAAATCCAGAAAACGAGTAAAAGACAGAGGAATTCAAGCCATTTTTCTTCCGCTTATCAAGAATTTCAAATCCAGTTGTGAAATACTTCAGTTTCGGAGCTAAGATTCGCCATTTTCCCAAATATAATTGAATATATTCTTTAGGAAAATACCATCCCGAATTTTGCCGGGAACATTGACGGCCAAATGCGAACTCCAAACAAGTTCGGAGGATAAAGAAAGTGATAATCAATAATATTTTTTCCCTTAAATTAATAAAAATAGTAATTTGTCTTTAAAATAATATTCTTAATTTTTAAAATTTTTAATAATATTTTTAAGCTTTTAAAAAAATCTCAAAAAAATAAATTATTGTCGTATTTTTTAACTTTTATTTTAAGAGCTTTATTTTAATTTAAAATTATTTTTAAAGTTTTTAAAAAAAGTTTAAAGGTATTAATGAAACTTTTGAAAACACAGTACTCTTTAAACAAAGTATTATCGGTTTCTATCCAAACCTAACAATAATATATTTATTTTATACACCGTAAATTGTACGGGTATGTTTATTAGTTCAACCTATTTTTTTCAATTACAAACGTTTGTTTCGATTATACATTTCCTTTCTTCCTTCTCAACTTGGGCGATGCTACCCCGATCAGTGCTCCAGGTCAAATAGGAAGAATTTGAAGATTCCACCTCTAGAAAGCGGGAATGGCGCCAGGCGAGGGCGCCGCTATGATGGCTCCTTAGGCTGATTAGACTAGATTGAAAGCCCGGAGCATCCTTGATATTGTGAAGTGACCCTTGTGCTTAAAAGTACTGGAATACTTGACTGAGACCTTAGCCGCCATTGCTGATAGAAAAAAATGCCTATTGAACCCGAAATCTCAATTCTGCCTAAACCAACCACTTTCGACATTCTCAAGGAAGAGTTTATTTATTCCAATACTATATCATTTGTTGATAGATAGGGCCAGGAAGGATGGTCAAAGGCCACAACGGGACTACCATAGGAAAGTAATATGAAATCCTATTTGCTTGCAAGACCCGTTCGGATAAGGGAATATTTTCGGTATAATACTGCAGTGCAAATTACCCACATAACTTCTCAGGATTAACTCCTAGAGTGGGAATGCCTATTACCCAACATGCCTTATGAGGATTAACTTCTTCTTTCACAATGTGTAGAACAGGAAAATTCAATTGCCTTAGTTTTCAGAGATTGTTTCGTAATATATATATTAGATATTTAAATATATTATTTGGCCAACATTCTTCTAAATTTCTTATAAATAGAACCCTTGACTTTATATTCGAGTTATAACAAGGAATACTTTGCGGAAGAAATTCAATCGTTAGAAGCATTGGAGGTAGCTTAAATATCAAAGTCCGGGATGCCCGGTTGAGACCAGATAAGTATCCCCTTAAGACTCTAAGTTTACGTATGCCTAAAACTTTAAGTTATTATGTGCATGATCATAGGATTAATATTTAAGATAAGATTTAAGACAACCTAAAGAACCTTCCTTCGTGACCCTAAATATTATTTCAGGGCTAGGATCATGTCCCCCAAGAGAAGAACCCTAGCTAGACGAGGAAGTCGAAGGTTGGCTCCTGAGAATTCCACAAAAGAACCCCGAATACAAAACAAAAATACAACAAGATCCTAACCCAAATCAAACTACGCCCCAAGACAGTCCACCATCATGTTCACCCTAGAGACCTTGTAGTTCTTCGTGAGGACAACTCTAGAAACACTGGCTAGCTCGATGTACAAGCAATTACGGAAACACAAGGAGTGCAAGCCCCTAGTGGCAACCCAGAACGAAACATCAATCAAGAAATAGAACATGGATCAAGACCCAAGTTCTAAAGACAAAGACCCAGAACCTTAGTACTAAACCCTTTAGATCAGAACCAAAGTTGAGACCTCAGGATCTAAGGACCAAGGTTCTCATGATTGTTCCTTAGGCTCTACTTTATTTCTAGATG
Organism: Cucurbita maxima; assembly: GCF_002738345.1. Taxonomy (NCBI): domain Eukaryota; kingdom Viridiplantae; phylum Streptophyta; class Magnoliopsida; order Cucurbitales; family Cucurbitaceae; genus Cucurbita; species Cucurbita maxima. The sequence goes on from NW_019272019.1 coordinate 504,975, forward strand.
GGGTTAGATGCATAGTACTTTACTATACACGTACACATAAACCTATTAGGTGGGCTCATATATATGTACCCATTAGGTCTGACTATGGGCTAACACACGCTCACACCGTTGAAAACCAATGAAAAAAAAAGCACTAATAATATCGTAGTGTACTCCATAAGTAATATATTGGAGAAGTAATCCATGCTGGTGTGACGATCAACATGCACGAGATCCCCCATTTAAAATCATGGTTTACTGTAATAATGCATATTGTACTTCCATACTTATCGTAACATGAATTTCCTACAAGACGTGCTTACGTATTCGTGGTAATTACGTCATAGTTGTTAAAATATTATCATTAGTCCAATAAGATCAAACCTAATAATTGTACGAGACTACTGTATATATATTTTAGGAAAAAGATACAATTATTTTATGAATAAAGAAAAATATATTATAGTCCCCCTACCCGAATAGTTATATACTGATAAGTCGTTGTTGTTGCCTTTGATTGCATGCTATATAACACCGGTTTCAATCTCTCACTACATCTTGCTTTCAAACTATCTTTGAAAATCTCTCTGCTCCCATTTTCTAAAACCTTCTTCTTAAATCGGGGCTAGAGACTCGAGCATACGTTGTCTGGCCGTAAGCGACATGCAAACAAATTTTCTTAACTCACTTGTTGCTGAGAAGTGAGTGCCGAACAATCGCAAGTCCACTGCCAAGAAAAGAGCAATTGTGACAAAACTGTTTTAAGAAAATAATTTAGCACAGAGTGCAGTAGTCTGTATAAAGTGTCTTGTAATCTCTTCTCAATTGGTCTTACTAAACAGTGTGATTGTTTCCCACATAGAGTTGTGTTCTACAATAACATAGTATCAGAGTCATGCTCTTAACTTAGTCATGTCAATAGAATTCTCAAGTGTCGAACAAAGAAGTTGTGAGCCTCAAAGGTGTAGTCAAAAGTGGCTCAAGTATCGAACAAATGGGTGTACTTTGTTCGAGGGTTCTAGAGAAGGAGTCGAGCCTCGATTAAGGGGAGGCTATTCCATGTCTCCATAGATATCAGGAGAGGCTTTACAGTGTTGACCAAAGGCATTATCCCTAAATTGTTCTTAGCTGGTCGTAACCTAATTTTGTTTGTAATGGCATCATAGTAGTCTTTAATTGCCCTTAATTACGTCAAAAACAAATATGAAAAGGTTCAAAATGGGTAAAAAAAATCGAGAAAATCGAGCCAAGCTAAGTTGAAGGGTGTTGGCTCGAGAGACACATGTGCAAGGGAGGTGGTTGGAGGCACCATGTCACGATCGTCGTTTCTTAATAGCGGATTTGACGATTGTACGACACTCACTCCCTACACTGAGTGAGTCAAGCCAACTTTGTATCACGTTGCCTACGGTCGGGCAACGTGTATTGCAGAATTTGAGATATATCATTAGCCATGTGAATATCTTTAAATCTTGTATACGTACACGAGTTGCTGATGAAATCTACTCGAAATATATCAATGTCGGGTAATTCTAACATAATTCTAGAATTTGTTTTTTTTATTATTATTATTACATTATTTAAATTATTATTTCCAAAACTAATTAGATTTTTTTGCAAATGTAATTCTCTTTAATGTAAAATAAAATAATTAAAAAAAATTCAAAAAAAGGAAAATCCTTATTATTAACATTTTAGGGAAAGATTGGGAAAAAACCCTAAACCCTAAACGATCTATGAGGTCAGCGTTTAGAAGTATGAGGTCATCTCCATTCTTCATCGGAAACCCTAAACCCACTTTCTGCGTCTCACATCCCACCCCCCAGCCTTATCAACTCCGGCGCCGACCTCGACGGCACAACCATCTGCCGTGCGGAGCGATCCGGCCACTCCGTTCGCCCGTTCTCTTCCGGCGCTAGCAGCAACCGCAAACACCCGAGCCGTGCGGCGGCGAAAGCTCCTTCAAGAAACGGTGCGGCGAGGCTCGACCGAGCAGCTTTGTGAACTGCACGAGAACAACTTCCGGCGGATTCTTCTTTAGCTATAGCCGACTTGGCTAAGTCTTCCACCGATATCTACAGTGGTTCTGCTCCTCGACGGCATTCCGAATTGTCTAAATATTCTGATTTGGAATCCATCCCTGAAAACCATCTATCTTGTGTAGGATTCGTTCGATTTTCTCTGCGTTTCAGTTGTAGGAAAACTAAGACACAGAGAACATTATTTGCTTGTAATCGCACGTTCTTCCGCTCTCTTGTTGAGTGCAATGCGGTCACTGAAGAATGCCATCCGTTCGCGGCTATACAAGAAGCGAGCTCGGCCGTAAGTGATGAAGGCTTTTTGTGATGCAATGGGCTTTTTTTTTTTCTTTCAAATTTTGATATCTGACTATTTGTGGATAATGGGGTCATGTAATGGATCAGGCATTCTCGGAAACATTTTGGGCTTTCTGAGAAACACAAACACTATGTCAAGCGTGCTAAGGCTTATCATAAGAAGGAAGCCACTTTAGAGGTAAAGTTTGGAAGGCCCATTATTACTCTGTTTTTAATGTTAACACAATTTTTCTGCTGTTTATTGAATTCTGTGAAGTTCTTAATTTGGTTGTTTGTATTTTTTGTGCTGTTTGATTTTCAGAAACTTGAAAAGAAAGCAGCCTTCTGGAATCGAGATGAATTTTACTTTAAGATGATGATTAAGACCAGAACAGTCCATAAACCAGAGTAATCATTTTAGATTATTCTTACTATCTATTGATTATCAGTAATTCTGGTTTCTTCTAGTTTCTTATGCATCTTAATCTTTATATAATGTAGGAGACGGGTAAATAAGTATACTAAAGAGCAACTCATACTGATGAAAGCCCAAGATGCAGAGTATATACTTCAGAAAATGCAGAGTGAGGAAAGGGTGTGTTCTTTGCGAGCTTTCATTTTTTATAATTAACCAGGAGTTCTTCGAGTAACACATTGATTTAGTTTAACTAATTTATCAATTCTGACTCTTCTGTGTAGAAAATTGAAAAACTGACAGCCACGTTACATTCTTTTGATAATCAGCCATCAAATGAGCATCTTTACTTTGCTGAAGACAGGTTTGAATCTTTTTCTACATTCCTAATTGGAAACGAATCAAATAATTGTTGTTCTGCATTAAAGGGATGAAACCCCACAACAACCACCTATTATTACTTTTCTTTTGTTTCAAACAAGAGCGTCAAGAACGTATCACATAGATTTTTTGTTATGAGATATTGTATCAATATAACCTTACTACATTTGGTTGCCAAGGAAACTCGTAGGATACTTATTCTAGGTATCTAGCCACATTGATTGAACTTATTCCCTCTAAGCTTTTATTATTCCCATGGCTCTTATGGTCTCTAGGCTGATCCATGATGGTTGACTTATGCCATCTTTATTAAAATACGCTAAACCTTATTTGCAGCAAGTTTTGGTGAACCATAACTCAATGCTTTTTGCTCATTATAATGACATGAAGTTATTTATGCTAGTCATTGTTGATTAATTGCAGGGAGGAGACCAATGAAATTCAATGTCGTTCCTCCAAAGGTAGATGGATAGCATTGTCTGAAACAGTTCCTAACAGTATTAAGAGGTAACACTCTTAATGAGGACACCCACTTTTGCATGTAATCTTTTCATGTTTACTTATGATTTTGATTTCTGTATTTTGAGACTTAATTTAGTTATGATTTTGATTTCTTTATTTTGAGACTTTTGTACTTTGAAATGTCAAAAATGTCAAAAAAAAAAAAAAAAAATTATTAGGACAGAGTTTCATTGATGATTGAAATTTTTACGAAAGGGATGTAATATCCATGGTGTATACAAAAGACCTTCCTAATTTGCAATGAGTGAGGTATAATTATAAGAACTAAAAATATGAGACAATTTACACCAAGATATAACTAGGACTACCTCTAAAAGGCAACCATCCACCCAAAAAAAATGTCATAGGTCCTAGGTACAAATTGACATTTGTAAAGTAAAGGTAGTCCTAGGTACAAATGTTTAGTTAATCTTAAAATTAGTCTTCATCTTTGGTTTGAAGTCTATTCTTTTGTGCGAGTCGTATTTTTGTCATTTTGATTTGAGACTGCTCCTTCGAGGAATTTGGTTTTTCAGGTAGCTCAGTCAATAGTTGTTTGTTTGAAAGTCGAGTTTCTTTCTCATCCGCCCTTACGTGAGAATAGTTGGTTTTCGTGGTTTGTGGGAGTTAGTGTAATTTGTGGGGCCTTCGAATTGAGAGGAACAATAGAGTTTTTAGAGGGGTTGGAGAGGTCTAAGGAGGTGGATGTGTGCCCTCGCTAAGTTCCATGTCTATATTGGAGCCCTGTCTTTGTTTTGGTTTGCCTTTTGTTTTGGGTTGATTCTCTAGTATGCACTTTGTATTGTTTCATTTACTCTCAATGCAAGTCTGGAAGTTCATTAAAATAAAAACCGGTGCTCATTTCCAGTACTTTAAATTGGGCCTGATTTGTACTTTCTGCACAGGAAAACCGCTACTTCTTACAAAGAATTGGAGGCAAGGAGGAGTAGAGTCTGGGAATTAGAGAAACTTTATAGGGATATGAGATTTCAACAAGAACTAAGGGTACTTTTTAACATGTTTTAAGTTTTCTGCTCCAGTTTGATAGATAGGTTGTATATATTAAAATTGTTGATTCTGAAACGATACGTGCTTATAACAGAAAATGGGCCGCAAACGTAAACGCCAAGAAGATGAACTCTCCAATCCAACTTCTAATCCTGTATACAAATGGCGGGCAGAACGAAAACGCTGAATAAGGTCTAATACTCTTGCTTTCTTCATACAATTTTAAGCATTTTTATTTAAGTAAACATCAAACTGCCCACGTTTATAAAGTTATTGGGATCCTATGTGGGTTGCTAGTGGTGTAGTGCTAGGGGAGTGTAACAGCCGAATCCCATTGCTAGTAGATATTATCTTCTTTGGACTTTTCCTTTTGGATTTTTCCTCAAAGTTTTTAAAATATATCTGCTAGGGAGAGGTTTCGTTCTCTTCCCCAATCAATATGGAATCTCACACCTGGATAGATTTGGGTTGTTGCATAATATTATTGTTTTATTGGTGCTCTGTTGGGCTCATTTGATCCCTTTCATTTTTGGTTTTTGATTTTTGATCTTTGATTTTTGAAAATTAAGCTTATTAACTTCATTGTTTTGTCATCTACTTTCTATCAATGTTTTAAAAAACCATGCGAAGTTTAAAAAAAGAAAAAACAGTTTTCAAGAACTTGTTTTTGTTATCTACTTTCTATCAATGTTTTCAAAAACCATGTAAAGTTATTGAAACTGAAAAAACAGTTTTCAAGAACTTGTTTTCGTTTGTTTTGAAAATTGAAAAAACAGTTTTCAAGAATTTGTTTTTGTTATCTATCTACTTCTCAAGAATCATGCAAAGTTTTGAAAACCTAAAAAACAGTTTTCAAGAACTTGTTAAGTCTTCAGAGTACAATCATAATCTAAGGATTGTTTTTCTTGATCAGGGTTGTGTATTAGGACTATAAGTATCAGGAATTGAAGGACTGGAGATCGTTAAATATTTCTCTTTTAATTTCATATTTTTATTGGGACAGGCCATTTCAAATTACCGTGTTAGGAATCATGACTCTATATGATATTGTCTACTTTGAGCATAAGTTCTCATGGTTTTGATTTAGGCTTCCCAAAAGCCTCGTGTCAATGAAGATACTATTTTTTGCTTATAATATAAAGCTATGATTATTCCCGAAATTAATCAATGTGAGACTCCGTTTTGACACTCCTCAACAGGTATATGATTCTATGATTCACTATAGCTGGTTCAAGCAGAATTATTTGCGATTTTCAAGGAAACTAGACAAATCACTGACGACCTAATTTTGCAGAAGTAGGCTGACAAACACTCACTGACGACCTAAATTTTGGTTCCTTTGTTTTCATGCTATTTAATTAAGATGTTTTGTTTCTTCTTTGTTCTGGGATGAAGAATGTAATGACCGTACTGTTACTGTTTTTAGTGAGGAATATCAATATAGTTTGATTCATCAATAGCTAACACTAACAAAGGCCCATTATATATCACAATCTAATTTCATAGGTTCATTTTGATTAATATTTCCCTTCTTTTTCCCTCTTCTTCCAATTTTATAACAACTTTAGATAGTGGTGGGTTCGGGGTCCCGTTGAAAATGCTCAAAGAGAGGAAAGGACTTAAGATCCCGAGACATGGTAGTTCTTGCCCCCCAGTATAGTGATTGGTTTCGTCTTTCTCTTGAATTTCATTAGTTTCAGGTTCAAGTGTCTCTTTATCAGACAAGTTGTGATGATGAGACGCTTGCTATTGAGTTTCTTGTGTTCCAACATTAATATAATAATAAAAAAATGGTTTAGGTTGAATGTTGAGCTCAATGCCCTTGACACGTTGTGTACACTCAACAATAAGCTATCTACTCGAAAGGGGAAAATGGTGGGTCACTTCTTCCTCAATCTCTTTCGAGTTATATTGAATTTGAAAAATAATCATTTTGATCAACTTGAATATCATAATATTGACTTTTTTGGTTACGAACAATATGTTTGTGCTTATCAATGCATCTAAATTTCTTGATTAAATTTCTTGAGACATCAACCATATCAACCATATCATAAAGACTAAACATTAAATATTAACATATCAACCATATCGTAAAGACTAAACATTAAATATTAAGATAATGGTGATGAGATTTATTATTATTTATTTGAATAATATGACATGAGTCAAATATTATCTAATATCTTTTCCATATGATTTTAATAATATTAATATCTCTTTCTTCTAGTCTAGACTTTGTGTTCTAATATTATTTAATAAAATAATAAATATAATATAAATAGTGTAACGACTCAAGTCCACCGCTAGCAGATATTGTTATTTTTTGTGTTTCCATTTTAGGCTTTCTCTCAAGGCATAAAAACGGGTTTGATAAGAGAAGGTTTCCACACCCTTATAAAAGGTGTTTCGTTCTCCTCTCTAACCAATGTTAGATTATAGTTTAGTTCTTCTTCTAATGGTCGGGCAATAATCTAAATTATTAAAATTTTGCGCAAAAAAAGAAAAGAAGAAGAAAAAAGTCAAACAATTGAATTTCAAGAAGGAAAAAAAATTACAATGCATGCCACTTCTAATATAATTAAACCCTTAATTTTTTTTTATTAAAAACATTTAATTAGAGTAATTAATTTTTTTTTTTAAAAAAAAAAAATCTTTCCACCTTCAATCTTTAAAACACACAAAATTTAAACGAAATTATTTTATTTAATCTTATATCTAAATACCTTTTTAATAAAATATAAAATAAAATTAATACTAATTTTCATATTCTTACCCATTTTTTTAAAAGAAGTTTACTCAAATTAACTTAATTTCCTTATTTATTTATTTATTTATTTATTTTTAAATAAACCTATATTTATTATCGGATAAAAAATGAATAAACAAATTTTCATTTTTTTTTTCTTTTTTCCCCCTAAAATGCTTTCATAAATTAACTAAATTCTTTACTTTCTTGGAATATCCCTTTGCAATAATTATAATTAGAATTAGATATTTAATCATAATTTAATGATTTAAAATATTTTAATATTTTAAAATTTATATATTTATTTCAAATTGCTCTCCCAACTCTCTAATATTTTATTTAAGATATAGGTTGGAATCTTTGTCATGCTAATCAAATAAATTAATCAAGAATTAGTCACCTCTACTTTATGTTTTATTAAATAATCTTCCCTAAATTATTCCAAAATTATTTTTTTTTTATTAAAGATAAAATTGAAATCAATTTCTATTTATAAGATATATGGGTATTTGTGGGTTAATTTTTTTTTAGATTGAATTCGGGGCGGTAAATTTTTTCAACCTAAACAATTTTTATTAAATAATGAACTCTGTTGGATGATGAAAGTCCCACGTCGGCTAATGTAGGGAATTGTCATGAGTTTATAATCTAAGAATACACTCTCCATTGGTATGAGGCCTTTTGGGAAACCCAAAGTGAACAATATCATACCATTGTGGAGAGTCGTGTTCGTCTAACATGGTATCAGAGTCATGCCCTAAACTTAGTCGTGCCAATAGATTAAGGGGAGGCCGTGCTTTGTTCGAGGGGAGGTGTTGGATGATGAAAGTCTAAGACTCCAAAGGAGTCGTTTGGAGTCGAGCCTTGATTAAGGGGAGGCGTGCTTTGTTCGAGGGGAGGTGTTGGATGATGAAAGTCCCACATCGACTAATTTAGGGAATGATCATGGGTTTATAAGTGAGGAATACTAACTTCATTCGAATGAGGCATTTTGGGAAGCCCAAAGCAAAGCCATGAGAGCTTATGCTCAAAGTGGACAATATCCTATCATTGTGGAGAGTCGTGTTAACTCAACTCAATCGAACCATAAATTTTTTTGGGTTGAGTTGATTTCAGTTATTTGAGTCATTTATTCAAATTTTTATTTTTAATAAAAATAAAATATTAATTTGTAAAACATTTATTTATTTATTTCCAAATATGGATTTAAATAAATTTAAAAGATATTATGTATATATAACTGTATCGTAAGCAAAAGTATAGATTTAAAAATTAACAATAAATTCGAACTTCGATTCAACCGGTGGATATCGAGGTTCCACAAGTGGTACTTCCTAATACTGTATTTGAAGTAGTTGTTCGAATTCCTTATGATATGCAACTGAAACGAGTTCTTGCAAATGGGAAAATGGGCGGTTTGAATGTGGGGTTGTTCTTATTTTACCCGAAGGGTTTGAATTAGCCCCCTTCCGATCGTATTTCTCCCGAGATTAAAGAACAGATGGGTATCTAGTTTTTGGAGAACACATGAATCAATTAAATCCATAAAATTTCATTCACGTTGATTCGATCTATACCGTTGCGTTATATTGATCAGATTATTTAGGTTGTCGAATTTTCGAACATCTCCAATAATATATTATCGAAATGGAAGGAAGAAGGGGACAAAAAAGACCTAATTTTTAGAAGTTAGTTAAAAAGAGAGGTGGGGTTTGGGGGTATTAGCATTGTTTAAGAAACATGATTGGAAGCATTAAGGAACAATGTGTGTTTTTTTCCTCCTTGAAATTGGGTGTTTCATGCGCAAACACACACCTTTTCCTTTGTATATTTGGTCGTGTCGTGGATGGCGGTGCCGCTCTTTTCAAGTGGCTTTTTATATTGTGTTTTTGTCTTCTATTATTTTATTATGTAACTAAGTTTCGACGTTCTATGTGCCCCTTTTTTAATGTTTTCGAGAAAAAAAAATCTACTAAATTAGTGAATGTCAGAGTAGGTTGTGACCCTCGTGTTGGTAAAGTGGCGACTCTTGAGTGATACCCATTTGATCACACGAGGGTTAAGACAGATGAGTGACATGATGGGATAAAGAAGGATGGTGCATCATCCAACACACTATATACTGTTTATATTGAAGTTAAGCTGAGGTATAAGGAAGAATGAGGTAACGAGTAGATAAGAGTGTTAAAGATAAGCTTGTTGAAGGGTTGGTAGGGCCTCGAGTCTTAACCTTGAAAGTCAGGACTCTAGAGGGAATTTGGGCATGCGGTTCTGGAGTTTAGTCCATCCATATGATATATGAAAGCTCAGGAAATTCAGTGTTAATCGAACCTTGGAAGGATTCTCCACAACACTGTATGACCGTTAGCCAAAATCATGTTTACACCATTTAGACCAAAAATGGCCTAGAATGTACTTTAGAGAGAGGCATGGTATCAGCTCTCCACTACTCCTTAGCCTTGTGACCTAAGCAAGCTATCCTATGGCACATACATGTGTCATGGCGAAAGAAGACATTGCAAAACAAGTGTCTTGAGCGACTTCCTTTGAAATGAGTTTTTCAAGGAGAGTGTCGGATGGCACGGGTGTGCCAACATTGTGCCTCATCCAATATGTTGTAGGTTGGATCATACATATGCTATCTAGTACGAAATTTGTAAATGATATGACATGGACACAAGAGAGTCCAATGCCTCAATAGAACTAGCTGGATAGATTTTTTGGATGTCTCGACATCATGAACGACATGTGGGTTCATTCTCGATGCCATGCCTAAGTGAGCTATGATGGCCTACTACACCCCCGAATTGGGATGACGTCAAGACATATGAGTCATGCTAATTGGGAACCTAGATGATGTTAAGATGCAACATTGCGTCGAGAGACCTTGGCCTCAAGTAGAGACAATGTTAAGCTAAATGGCTTGGCCTAATGTAGAGGCAAGTCGGATGCGTCTCAAAAGATTGAATATGCACGCATAGGTGGTGTATGGCGAACAAACTTGGATTCCGTATAAGTTGTATTCGGTTGGCAAAGACAACTCTCGCCTAAGATCCGACGAAGCCATGAAGACGAGCAAAAAATGAAGATGGGACTTGGGTTCTCTTCAAGACTGGTCGTGAGCATGTCAAGGTCAAGACGCCGCATGTTATATTGTAAGTTAGTTTATGAAATGTTTATATTATGTTACGGTCACACACACATACATGAAAGACATGTTTATTAAAGAACAAATGTTCGACCTGCATCATATATTTATGTCATGATTTAAAACTATGAAGACTTCATGCATTTTGTATGTTACTTGCATTGTTATACTTTCTCGTTATGATGAGTATGGATGCGTACATATAATATCTATGTACGCCATGATATTTTGTGAGCTCTTTTATCTCCATAGCTCCGACACTGTGAGTGTATGTTGGCTGAAGAGAAAGCTTAAGGGGTACGTATACATCTGCCTGGTTACTCCGTGTGCTCGTATTGGGCAGTGTGTAGAAAATTACTATACCTCCAATTTTTGTCCAGACTAAAAAGCAGAGTTCAAGGACATTAAGTATTTCTTAAAATACTAGGTCATGTGCTACTCTTATTTTTAAGGTAAAAGTATGGCACCTTTGTACTAATGACAGCGTCGTGATGAAAGCCATGGAACCAGAGTTAAGACTATTGCACTCATGTCTAGTTTAGTAGCCATTAAGTTAGATCGGGGCATTATTTTTGTTTTTATTTAAATTCATGTTATTTATTTTCCCACTAATTTTCTAATAACATTACTGTTTTAAAAGATTTTTTTATGAATGTTTATGATATCTTTTAAATGAATTTGTCGGCATGTAATAGACATGTCATGCATGCAAAGGCAACTTTATTTTTAACACGAAAACAGGGTCGTTACAGTTGGTATCAGAATGGTAGGCTTATAGATTTTATAGACTAGCCTACGATGCAGGCTCATCATGTTTCCATGACCTTGCAGCAAACGCTTCGTCACCATTAGGTATGACTTACTAGAGATAATAAATGATACACCTACCTTGTGAAGTTGTAGTGTCATGAGAAGGATAGGCTATTTAACACTAGTATACATATGAACATAATTCCACTAACGCTGGTTAGATGTTTCAGGGGTATTTTGGTCATTTTATACTTATCCTTGGTGTAACCCTTAACATAATCAAATTATCACTAAATTTCATGGATAACCTTAACATATTATATTAAGCCTTCTATTAAAATTTCATAGGCATCAGAGTCTATTTAATGAGTTATTCTAAAGTCATTTGAATCTCAAGCAAATTGTCCAGTTTACGTGGGTATCTTTTTTGTCATTATGGTCATAACACTACATCGTCTAATAATATTATGAGACATTTAGCCCTATAGTTACGTACCACTTGTTTATGATTCAAATGACATCTAATTGGCATAAAATTTTAGGAGGAGCCTTTTTTCATGGTTTAAAGGTATTAGGCAAGTTTGAAGACCATTGGAATATGTTAAGGACTTAAACTAAGATTTGGGGTGGTAAATGACCAAAATACCCTTATAAAGATTCTAAGGTATTTCGAAGAACCTAGAGGACTTCAAATGCTATGAAACTTTATGCAAGACTTATTTATGATCTTAAAGGTAATCATGCAAGATCTTAAGGGGTTTAGAATATGTTTGGGGTATGAACCAAGAGGGACAGAACAAAACTACCCTTCAAGGTTTTATGAATACCAAGTGACAAGATTGTTATAAAAAATTTATGCATGTGAAGAAATGTTTGACTCATATGGATGAAGATTTTTGCTTTAGTTGTGCCTCAAGACTTAAGGAGAGTACTCTTAGAGCTGAAACCCGAGATATCCTAAAGACCTCTCGATGTGTAGTGCAACATAGTCCTATGGCACAAACTACATTGCAGGAAACGCATAAAGTCTTGGACTTAGGTATTTAGACTATGTTACAGAGAATGCATGAAATCCTGGACATAGATATGCATATTGTAGAGTAGGGAACACATAAAGGTATCTCACGAGGAATGCATGAAGCTTTTGTCATAGGTCGAAATTGAGTTGTTCACTAACTGTAGAACCCACAAATCTCTTAGAGGAGTGTCTAAAGGACAATAAGCAACAACCAAAAACTTAAAGATCTCATGACCCTGAACCAAGATTCTCAGTTCAAAGGCCATGTACCAAGGGGAGTTGTCCCTCGAGAAAACGACGTAAAAAAAGGAGAGTAATCTTGAAGAAAGTGGGAAAGCTAGGAATTAAAGTTGAATTATGTCTTCAAGCATTAGTACCAACATGAGGTATTGATTTCAATAAAGAGATCGAGTTGTGAACCCACTTCAAGTTCTTAAGATTATGGACAGAACGATAGAGTAGAGTTGAGGTAGACCAAGCCAAAGATACGTGAGCTACTAAGTTCAGACTTCAAACACTTTAGCATTTTCTATTGAACACATTAGTGTGATCGTTAAGAGAAAATGATCGACCCATGCGGCCATTCATTAAATATCACGAACGGATCAAGGTAGCAATAAAGAAGAAGCATGTTTCCCAAAAAAGGTTCTTCCCAATGTATGAGCCAAGTAGGACAATGTATCAAAGATTTCTTCTAAGTTTCAATATGATCGTTACGAGTGACTGTGAGGTCTTTTGACTCACTAATGTCCACAACTTGAATAATTTTCTTGAACTAGATCTTTGAATAGGTTCTTAGACTAGTTTGTGATGGTGTTAATATAACACATGCGGAAGCAATTTGGATCTTAAGCACTCTTAGAACATCAATTATAGTAAATAACTAGCATGTTCATAAGTATTAAAACTCAAGGAGTTTGAGTACTAACCTTTTGTAGTTCAAATTTCTTTTTCCTCACGAACCGGTTTTGAACCACCATTAGTGTCTTCTCTACTATTCTCCATCCTTAGAACGGGATTGTGGAATCCTTTGAATTCCACTCAAATTTGTGGGGTTTATTTGGCAAGCATGCAAGTTTGGTTAAACATGGATTTTTACCTCAAGTGAAATCAACATTTTGACTTTCTTCATTTTAATTCAACCATTAATTTGAATAATTAATTTCAAATTAAAGTAATATTAAATGATAATTAAAATATTTAATTAATATTTAATATTAATTCAAATGTCAATCCCAATCAAATCCGACACATATTTGATTAAAATATTTAAATCTTATTTAAATATCTCTGATTCTTCCCTTTTGTTTAATTTGTAAATAAAACAAAAATGCGGTTAAATATATCGTATATATATAGTGCATATTCCTTAATTTGAATTCGAACACTTCAAACTCACTTGTCACACTGTTCTATGCTTTAGTTTGATATGAGCTAGTAGAGAGACCTAATGACCTAGAGATCATGGGCTCCAACGATCCAAGATTAACCGGTTAAACTCATTAACCTTGTTAACCAACATTCGTTAACTACTAGGACACTTCACTATAGCCTAGTAGTTGCACTCCCCTCACTATAGATATATTTTGTCCATTTGATATAACCATGATTAGTAAGTCGATCCTTCACAGGTTGTTCGTAACTAGAGCTGGGTCAATTTACCATTTTACCCCTGAAGTTACTTCTTGTTCCTTATGTTTCACTGATCCTCTAATGAACAATTGGTTTGTGGTCCAACCACTAAACCAAATCACTCTTAGGCCAATGAGAGGGTGAGGCCCCTTGTTCAAGACCTAGAGTCAGTACTTAAGAGAAGTACCTCTCTTCTATCCCTAAAAGGGAGTGAATTCCATCTTGCACCCCACGACCTCAACTATTCATCTAGTCTTACCCCTGAAATGGGAGGTCTATTGAGTCGGCGAACTCGAGCCACTCTCACCCATGCAAATCTAAGGGTAATTCCAAATAAACAGGAGTTCATGGTTAGCTCAAGATTAGGATCGAGTTACCTAGATCATCGAATGAAAAGAAAATCAGTCTCAACAGTAAACGACATTATAAAGTGAGAGTGATTTTCTTCATGGTCCGATCTTATGCAATACTCATTGCATAGGACGCCCCCACTCACATGTCTTCGCATGCACAATTTAGTGATCACATTGTTTATGTCATATACAAAAGTGGGTCGCATACATAGTGTCCTCAGGATAAGATACTCAACCTTATTCCTGTACTATAGATCATTTTGACTATATATTGTTGGATGATGAAAGTCTCACATCGTTAAATTTAGGGAATGGTCATGGATTTATAAACAAAGAATACTCTCTCCATTGGTGTGAGACCTTTTCGGGAATCCCAAAGCAAAGCCATGAGAGCTTATGCTCAAAGTGGACAATATCAGACAATTGTGGAGAATCGTGTTCGTCTAACATATACTTGAACTTGATTCACTCTTATGTCTCTACATATAGTTCAAGTAATCATACTATAGTCAGAGTGTTCTTAGTTTATTGAATTTAGATTAATAATCGTAAAAATAAACATCAACAATAATTTTATTGAAAATAGAATGTTTTTATTTACAAACTATGAGTTTTATAACATAAAACCCAACAGTTTGTGTAATGTATATTCTAAACACAGTAGCTTAGTCCAGGCCTAAACGAGTAATCAAATGAACCCTTAAGCCAAGTTCTCAGAATATGAGTCTTGAATGAGTAGAAATATTTTCTTTGGACGTCGAATGTTTAATAATAGTTTTAGTTGGTCTAGACTTGCTCAGAGGCATAAAGTTATAAGTTCTCTCATTTTGATAATGTAGAAGGTTTATTTGAATGTTTCAAGTTTGATTTAGTTGATTCACACAAGCATAACTTGCACTTACAACGAGACTGCGACTAGAGTTTTCTGAAGTTAAGGAATTGGTTGGTCTCAACTTTAGTATAAAGTTATGCTAGATGGTATATGAAGGTTAGTAAAGTTTAATGATGCGATGGGGAGATGACTAGTTGGAATACTAAAGTAATATCAAAAAGTTAGCATCTTATGGTTATTTGCCCCACACATAGTTGAACTAACGCCCCTAAGAACCTAGTAGATCTCCGCGACATCTAGAAATGACCAAGGTAACTCACCAATAGTTAGCACTATGATGGGGTCATCAAAGTCTCACCCTTTGTAACAGCCCAAGCCTCCATTGCTAGCAAATATTTTCCGCTTTACCTCGTTACGTATTAGCGTCAGCCTAAAGGTTTTAAAACATGTCTACTAGGGAGAGGTTTTCACACCCTTATAAGAAATACTTCGTTCTCCTTCTCCAACCGATGTGGGATCTCACTATCCACCCCCTTGGGAGCCTGGCGTCCTCACTGACACACCACTCAGTATTTGGCTATGATACAGTATGTAATAGCCCAAGCTCACAGGTAGCATATATTGTTCGCTTTAGCTCGTTACTTATCGTCATAAGCCTCACGGTTTTAAAACTTGTTTACTTGGAAGAAGTTTCTACACCCTTATAAGGAACGCTTCGTTCCTCTGACCATTTGTGACAACTCAAGCCCACCACTAGCAAATATTGTTCACTTTGGCTCATTATCACCATCAGCCTCACGGTTCTAAAATGCGTTTACTTGGGAGATATTTTCACACCCTTACAAGGAATGTTTTGTTCCCTCGCCAACCGATGTGGGACCTTAAAACCTCCTATCTTCTTCTGTACACCATTATCGCTAGTACTTCCCTACCAAGCGGTAGTAGTATAGGTACCATGGAGCCAAGCTTAGGCTAGATAGTGTAGTGCGTCGAGGCGACCAAATGTCCTTACAATAAGGAAAAGGCTAGGGGTCCCCTGAACAAGGCCACTAAATAGTAAAACTCGTCCTTAGAGGGGCATGGTGTCATGTAGTAAGACATAGTAGCTAGCACATGGGGGTCACTCTCTCGAACTAGGGTGACTTTATGGTCTTGTGGGAGTGTTCGCTAGCCAACCTTTCATGGATGATGTATAGGCTGACAAACATCATACTATTCCATCAAATGATTATAAGGTAGCGTCTCAACCCAGAATACTAGTCCTTCACTATGTAAGCAATACTAGTCATTCACTTTGTAAGCAATTCAAACTAAGTTATAGAATAGAATGGTTGAAAAACTTGTACGGACCGTGGGGACAAGATTCAAGATTCAGCTCAGAGATCTATTTGAAACTTTGAGACCTTCCCAAATGCTCAAATAGTAGTAGAGACTAGGTTCGAATTTTCTAAAGCCTAGAGAAAACTCGTGGATGCGTATTTGATTAAAGATGCAGTGAGAGCTTACAAGTAGGTTTCTAACCGAGTAGTTTTATACTCACTCCTTTCCACTTCTTTTTTATTTAAAGTGTTTGCAGGCTGCCGACCGAGTGGGGAAGTGTTTGAGAGTTGCATGGTCATAGTACTTGACCCTTCGACTACTTTTAAGGATTTGCACGCTAAGTCTTGGCTCCCTCAACGGGTTTTGAGTTTGTTCGATAATTCGATGATTTCACCCTTAATTTTTTTTTTCTAAAATGTTTATTGATTGTGTAGATATTTAAAATTTTGATTCCCCCACCACCCTACTCGTGTTTATAACCCACTTGAGCACCCTATTCAGGCATATAACCCATTTGGGCTCGTTACTTATCATTGTCAGCCCATGATTTTAAAACGCGTCTAGTAGGGAGAGGGTTCTACACCTTTATAAAGAATGTTTTGTCTCTCTTTAATTGATGTGGGATCTCACAATCCACCCATCTTGGGAGCCTAGCGTTTTCACTGGCACACCTCCTGATGTCTGCCTCTAATATCATTTGTAATGACTCGAGCTCGCTCATCACTAACATATGCTACCCATTTTTGCTTGTTACGTATTATTGTCAGTTTCACGATTTTGAAACACATCTGCTAGGGATAGGTTTTCACACCTTTATAAAGAATATTTTGTCCCCCTTTCCAACCGATGTGGGATCTCACAATTCACCCACCTTGGTGGCCTAGCATTCTCATTAACACACCGCCTAGTGTCTGGCTCTAATACCATTTATAATGACTCAAGCTCATCACTAACAAATATTGTCCATTTTCACTCGTTACGTACCATTATCAGCCTCACGATTTTAAAACATGTCTACTAGGGATAGGTTTTCACACCTTTATAAAAATGTTTCGCCTCCCTCTCCAACCGATGTGAGATCTCACAATCCACCCACCTTGGGGGCCTAGCGTTCTCATTGGCACACCGCCCGGTGTTTGGCTCTAATACCATTTGTAATGACTAAAGCCCATCACTAACAAAATTGTACGTTTTCGCTCGTTACGTATCATTATCAATCTCACGATTTTAAAACACGTCTAGGG
Source organism: Cucurbita maxima (assembly GCF_002738345.1). Taxonomy (NCBI): domain Eukaryota; kingdom Viridiplantae; phylum Streptophyta; class Magnoliopsida; order Cucurbitales; family Cucurbitaceae; genus Cucurbita; species Cucurbita maxima. Next base: position 522,620 of record NW_019272019.1, read on the forward strand.
ATAGTTTTCACACCTTTATAAAGAATGTTTTGTCTCCCTCTCCAACCGATGTGGGATCTCACAATCCACCCACCTTGGTGGCCTAGCGTTCTCATTAGCACACTAAGCCCTAATCCCATTTGTAATGACTCAAGCTCATCACTAACAAATATTGTCATTTTTCGCTCGTTATTTTGCTCATTACGTATCATTATCAGTCTTATAATTTTAAAACACGTCTGCTAAGAATATGTTTTCACACATTTATAAAACATGGATTATTTCACTTTTAAGATTAATACAATGGATTATTTCAATAATTGTATAGAATAAAGTATCAAAATTGATGGGTTAAAGTAAAGCATCTATTAAATGGAATAAATTTGTTTGATTATTTTATTTTATTATTATTATTATTATTTTTTTTTTTTTTTTGTGCTTTGTTCCAAGTGTCTAATACGACGGCGTATGAACAACGCTCAACATTCCTCCCGTTTTCCAAGTAACAAACGGGAAAGTCGTGACATATGACTAACAAACCATTAAATGGTGGGCGACAGTTTTTAAAGGATTCTTAGTCTTTGTTTTTATTATTTATTTATTTATTTATTTATTTATTATTATTATTATTATTATTAAAATTCTAACATCTTACTTTTATAAATTTCGAGTCTCTTTATGTCAAACACCTCTTTAAACTCTCGAACATGCTCTTAATCTATATAGAGAACGCGTTTGATTCCAATAGCATCTCTGACCTTATTAACCTAACAAGGGTCCACATTTGTATTCTTTATGACGATCAGTTGGTACAAACATAGTCGTACCTGATTGTATATTTTATATGGTGGCTAAAGGATACTATGTATTTAGACCGTTAGAGAATCTCCAACAATCCGTTCGCTACAAAGTTGTTAAAACATGAAGTTTCGAAATTCAGCTTTTTCTTTCGGACTTCCCCTCAAAACCCTTGTAAAGGGTCTTTTGTTCTCCTCCCCAACCAATGTGGGACATCACAATCCATCCCCTTTAGGGCCCAGTGTTCTCACTATCCCTTGTACCTTTCTTCAATCGATATGGGACCACCACCAAATCTACCTTCCTTTGAGGTCCAGCGTCCTTACTAACACATCGCCTCGTGTCTACCCATTTTGGGAAACAGCGAGAAGGTTGACATATTGTCCGGTGTCTGTCTCTGATACCATTTGTAATGACCCAAATCCACCGCCAATAAATATCATCGAAAAAAGAAGAAACAGAAAGAATCAAATTAGAACGCTTTTAAAGATATGATTAAAGTAAAATATATCTCTTTTGCTTACTAATTAAATTAATCCAAAGCCATTTATAAAAAATAAAATAAAATAAAAAAACTTTACAATATGGAGAATGCTATGTCTTTTAAAGATGCACAAAATGATCTTCATAAAGGGAATTGCCTGTCCCCCACTCAATATATTAAATATTAATTCCATTTTTATTTTATTTTATTTTATTTTATTTTAATTTGATACCCTTCCAAAAAAAATTCTTAGAAAGTCGCCGAACATAAAATTACTTCAAACAAAACATGTTTAACTTTAGAGATTTTACGACAAGATTGTACCTATATTTTACTTTCACGTTGGTTCGTCCTCAAACCACATTTTATTGGGAGAGATACCGCTCTGATACCATTTTATAACTCCCCATGCCCAAGATTCGGAATCCGAGTTCACCACTTGAGGATCCCGATATTTCCTTGCATCTCATGCGATATGATCATGTTACCTACTCCTCGATTCTTAAGAGTGAAGATTATTCACGAACCAACACGAACCTTTCCAACATGTTTTGTCCTCGTTCACATGCATTTTAGGAAAACTCCTAGTAGGTCAGCTAGTGTAGAATTGCTTAAGTAAAACACATTTAACCATGAAAGTTACTACATATACCAACAAGATAAAGCACACTTAAACGCGTTTTAGTTGGAGCAATTCTTTGTTAAATTGAGTTAAAAATATGAATCAATTCAAAATATTAAAATATGAATAATATGAAAATTCTTATAAATGTAAGAATTAATATAAGTTAGAAAGAAATGCAATACGACAATCAAATAAATAGGGACAATGGGATTAATTTTAAAAAAAATTACCTAATATTTTCATTTATATGATTTTAAACTTATTTAAAACACAATCAAATATAAAAATAAAAAATAAAAAATAAAAAAATAACAAATGCGTGATATCTCACATTGGTTGGGGAGAAAGACGAAACACTCTTCATAAGGGTGTGGAAACCTTTCCTAGACAAGTTTTAAAGGTTTGAGGAGAAGCTCAAAAGGGAAAACCCAAAAATGACAATATCGGTTAGCGGTGAGATTATGTTTGGGCTGTTACAAATGATATCAAAGCTAGACACCACACAATGTGTCAACGAGGAGGCTCAAGAGGCTCTTCCTCAAAGGGGGTAGACACGAGACGATATCCTAGTAAGGATGTTGGGCCCGAAGGGGGTGGATTTGGTGGGGGTTCTACATCTAACAGAAAAGGGGCTGTTACAAATGATATCAAAGCTAGACACCGCACAATGTGTCAGCAAGGAGGCTCAAGAGGCTCTTCCCCAAAGAGGATAGACACGAGACGATATCCTAGTAAGGATGTTGGGTCCGAAGGGGGTGGATTTGGTGGGGGTTCTACATCTAACAGAAAAGGGGCTGTTACAAATGATATCAAAGCTAGACACCGCACAATGTGTCAGCAAGGAGGCTCAAGAGGCTCTTCCCCAAAGAGGATAGACACGAGACGATATCCTAGTAAGGATGTTGGGTCCGAAGGGGGTGGATTTGGTGGGGGTTCTACATCTAACAGAAAAGGGGCTGTTACAAATGATATCAAAGCTAGACACCGCACAATGTGTCAGCAAGGAGGCTCAAGAGGCTCTTCCCCAAAGAGGATAGACACGAGACGATATCCTAGTAAGGATGTTGGGTCCGAAGGGGGTGGATTTGGTGGGGGTTCTACATCTAACAGAAAAGGGGCTGTTACAAATGATATCAAAGCTAGACACCGCACAATGTGTCAGCAAGGAGGCTCAAGAGGCTCTTCCCCAAAGAGGATAGACACGAGACGATATCCTAGTAAGGATGTTGGGCCCGAAGGGGGTGGATTTGGTGGGGGTTCCACATCTAACAGAAAAGGGGCTGTTACAAATGATATCAAAGCTAGACACCGCACAATGTGTCAGCAAGGAGGCTCAAGAGGCTCTTCCCCAAAGAGGATAGACACGAGACGATATCCTAGTAAGGATGTTGGGTCCGAAGGGGGTGGATTTGGTGGGGGTTCTACATCTAACAGAAAAGGGGCTGTTACAAATGATATCAAAGCTAGACACCGCACAATGTGTCAGCAAGGAGGCTCAAGAGGCTCTTCCCCAAAGGGGGTAGACACGAGACGATATCCTAGTAAGGATGTTGGGCCCGAAGGGGGTGGATTTGGTGGGGGTTCCACATCTAACAGAAAAGGGAACGGGTGCCAATGAGGACGCGAGGACGCTAAGCCCTAAAGGGAGGTGGACAATGGGACGCGAGGACGCTAAGCCCTAAAGGGAGGTGGACAATGTCTGTTAGCGGTGGAATCGGGCTAATAATATAAATTCATATCTTTCATATTATTAATAATATAGTCCTCGATTTTTGTACCTACTTCATTTTTGTCCCTAAATTTTTAAATATATTTTTCTAGATTTTATTTTAATATTTTAAACTTGACATTACTAAATTATCATAATTTATCATAACGTCCATGCCACCCTATGATGAGACTATGTTGCATTTAAGAATGGACCCACTTCAATATCTTTTAATAATTAATATAATATTAATTTTATTATTATTTTTAATTTAGCAATATCTTTTTCAACCTAATATATATATATATATACACATATGACATGACAACATCGCAATTTGAGACCATGAAACATGCATAGACAGTAGTCTTTATTTTCTTAGACTTAAGTTAGAATATGATGTTTTTAATTTAAATATTTATTTATTTTATTTAGTATTTTGTTGTGTCGAAGGTGTTTTGGAAACGCGTAAGTCAATGGAGACAAATATTATGTTTTATGGAATTTAAATGAAGTCCTTTCGCATTCAATATTCATGATATTTATACCGTATCGATCTTAAATTAAGTAGAAAATTTCGAGGGGTTCAAATGGGTATATATATATATATATAATTATAAATATATCCAATTAAAAAATAATTTTTTTTTTTTATAGAAATATCAAAAGCAAATAAAATATTTAGAAGTTTCTAGTAAAATTCTCGCACCATAATATATTTGAAGGGCTAAAACGGAATAAACAAAAAGTTTAGGGATTAAATTGAGATTTAAATTTCAAATAAAAATAATAAATAAATAATTTCAATAAATAAATCTGGAGGGAAAATGACGGAGAGACATGGACGCTTCCCTCCCATTCTCCTTTTCTTCTCCCCTCCTTCTTCCTTCCGTTTTCACTCTCTTTCTTCATCAGAAACTTCGCCATAGCTTCAATCCTCGACTTCCAGTTCCGTTTCAGGTGATCAATCTATCTTATTCTTTATTCATTTCTGAATTCTTTAGTTTACGAACTGATTTTAGCATCGGATTGCGCCGTCTGATGTGAGGAAGAGGATGTTAATAAGAAACGTGAGCCGGAAGTTTTCCGGCGGCTTCTGGCGTTTTTATTTGTCTGAAAACCGCCGAAGATTGGCGGTTATTACTAAGTAGATGAGTTTTTTTTTTTTTTGAACAGAACCTAATTTCTAGTACGTTTGTTACACGATTCTCTATTTGATTATCTTGATCGAGTTTCGACCATTACTGGTGGAGTTGATTTGAAATTTGTGTTGTATTGTAGTGTAGTGTTCATTTGAGTGCCTTGATTTATTTTTCAGATTTGGATTTTTTAACTTGGCTGATTATTGTTTAGCGTATTTGTAGAGGAGTTTGAGAATTTTACTGAATGCGTTTGGAGGCTACGATTTAGAATTTGTTATTTCGTTTTAATTTGTTTGCGAAGTAGAAGACAATGGAAGCAATGAAGTTGGATGTGTATTATTGCAGTGTTCAATAAGTACAAAGGAATATCGGACAGAGGCTATGAGGCACTTCGTTATGTCAGAATTTTCTATTAATCTAGATTCATTTATATAATTGTTGTTTTTTTTTTAATTTTCTCAATCATTAACTTGAATAATATTGATTCAGAAAGAGCTAACGGGAGCCAGTGTACCAACAGACATGGCCTACAAATTCTAATTTGTGAGCGGATAACATTTCTTTTGGCTGAGTGCATTAACCTCTTACCAAATTTCTTTTATTGTATAAATTAGTGAATTTGATTATATTTTTTTTGTTTTTTTGGTTCAACATCGAAAATACATAGTTTGGTCATTTAATAATGCTTAAATTAATATTGTAGAGGTTATTAAATGTTTTAGTTAATTGCTAGCAAAAGACCATTGCATCAAGTTTCTATATATTTGAATTATTATAACATTTGCTTTAAAATCGCTAGAATACATTTGCCAATTGGTTTTTTTTTTTTTGCAGCTTGTGATTTTCTTAATTTGTTTGTTGATAATTCTTTGTCATTCATTTATAGGTTAATTGCACGTGATATTGTTTTTTCAATTTATTTAGCTCCGCAATAATAATAAAATAAAATAAAAACTATTTATTCATATTAGGAATTGAAATTGCATATACGTGTATTTTTTTTTTTTTTTTTTTTTTTTTTTTTTTTTTTTTTTTTTTTTTTTTTTTTTTTTTTT
>NW_019272019.1:528420-536147 GCF_002738345.1 Cucurbita maxima
GAAAACCGCCGAAGATTGGCGGTTATTACTAAGTAGATGAGTTTTTTTTTTTTTTGAACAGAACCTAATTTCTAGTACGTTTGTTACACGATTCTCTATTTGATTATCTTGATCGAGTTTCGACCATTACTGGTGGAGTTGATTTGAAATTTGTGTTGTATTGTAGTGTAGTGTTCATTTGAGTGCCTTGATTTATTTTTCAGATTTGGATTTTTTAACTTGGCTGATTATTGTTTAGCGTATTTGTAGAGGAGTTTGAGAATTTTACTGAATGCGTTTGGAGGCTACGATTTAGAATTTGTTATTTCGTTTTAATTTGTTTGCGAAGTAGAAGACAATGGAAGCAATGAAGTTGGATGTGTATTATTGCAGTGTTCAATAAGTACAAAGGAATATCGGACAGAGGCTATGAGGCACTTCGTTATGTCAGAATTTTCTATTAATCTAGATTCATTTATATAATTGTTGTTTTTTTTTTAATTTTCTCAATCATTAACTTGAATAATATTGATTCAGAAAGAGCTAACGGGAGCCAGTGTACCAACAGACATGGCCTACAAATTCTAATTTGTGAGCGGATAACATTTCTTTTGGCTGAGTGCATTAACCTCTTACCAAATTTCTTTTATTGTATAAATTAGTGAATTTGATTATATTTTTTTTGTTTTTTTGGTTCAACATCGAAAATACATAGTTTGGTCATTTAATAATGCTTAAATTAATATTGTAGAGGTTATTAAATGTTTTAGTTAATTGCTAGCAAAAGACCATTGCATCAAGTTTCTATATATTTGAATTATTATAACATTTGCTTTAAAATCGCTAGAATACATTTGCCAATTGGTTTTTTTTTTTTTGCAGCTTGTGATTTTCTTAATTTGTTTGTTGATAATTCTTTGTCATTCATTTATAGGTTAATTGCACGTGATATTGTTTTTTCAATTTATTTAGCTCCGCAATAATAATAAAATAAAATAAAAACTATTTATTCATATTAGGAATTGAAATTGCATATACGTGTATTTTTTTTTTTTTTTTTGTTTCTTTGGTTCTCATACGCATATATACCAAATGCTTGATTTTTATTCTCTCATTTGCATATCTATGTAACTATAGTTTATAGTTTTTGTAATGTATTGATTATAGGTAAAGTAAGAGTAATCCATTAAGAATATGATTTTTAAGTTATAAATATTATAGAATTTAACGTCTATATGATTATTGTATCAAATATTTTGTTGGGTTGATCACATTTGTGTTTTATAAATTTCATTCGTACACGTCCTTAAATATATGGTCATATAAATGCTTTCCAACATAAGAAGCATATATGTTGTATCTTTTATTTATTTCTTTATTTTAGAAAGAATAGATTGAAATGTAATAGTTTCTTTATGGTTATAATATTCTCTTCTATTAAAGTAGTCATACTCTTAAATAACTTTGACATTTGAGAAAAACTTTTGAGTTAATAATTTCATATTTTGTTTAGTTGTGAATTCTAGAGGATAAGTGGATATGTATGTCTTTTTTTCTGTTCCAACGTTTATGAAGTTTGAAAACACAATTTTGGTCATGGGAAGCACAAGAAAATTGGAGTTTTGAGTCCAGTCTCCATTGCTGTTGGCCTTCAAGTGCCGACTCTTCCAACCCTCATATTTGACCCGTCCCCACCCACTCTGTATTCGTGTGGTCACACATGGTGGGTCGTGCCGAAAAGAAAAAAAGATTTAACTTTTCGGTTTCCCATGGTTTAAAGAGAGTATAAAAAGTAGAAAATCTTGGATATTAAAAGTTATCAATCATCGAAACGCCAACAAATGGATCCGTTTCTTTTTGCCGCCCCTTTCCGTCTGCCCCTTCCTCCTTCCCCCTCCCATTGTCTTTCCTGCTTACTTATCTCTATTCCCTTGTGCTGCTACCATCATTTTCATTCACTCTAAGCTCTAATCATTCAACTATTTGTCAATATGTGCGTGTGGTAGGTAGTAGGCCATAGCAGCCACTTTATAAGTCATTTCTGCTTTTCTAAGCACAAATATATGTCGCTCTGTGTATATAATACAACATGGTATGGGCGTGCATGTATACCTTAATAAAATAAAATAGCTGATTAAAAGCACTTGAGCATTACATCGTATTTTATTTCCTTTTTGAGGTAAACAATTAAAATTCGAGATTCCTGCTTGGTTGTTTCTGTCTTCCTTCGTCTTCTTATTCATTCCTAGCTTTTGCTTGCTTCTTCTAACTCCTGCACTTCAGAGTCAGATTTCTATACCAGCGTAGGAAGGTATGTTTCGGGGCGATCAAAAAGTTTCAAACATATTTTAATAAACTCGAATCTCATTAATAGTTGAATTGTTTAGGCTGTTTTCATACTCTACTTTGTTTTCATACTCTACTTTGTTTTCCTACTCATTGTTCTAAATGCCACACTTTCCATTGGAGGTCTGGATTCATCGATAAATTTTATGACGCCGATTTCTCTTTTGTTCATTGTTTGATCGAGCGTGTCCATGCAGCTTATACTCCTCGTCGAGAAATTAAAAAAAATATAATTTCTTGGTTGGAAAAAATGGAAGTCGGAAACCCAGATGCCTCTTCAATCAAAGCCCTCTCTGTTTCTCAGGTACAGAAACGAACCAAAAATTTAACGTTCCCCGGTTTTTGTTCAAGATTTGAAGATTGTATAACGGCTAATTACAGGTGGTAGAAGAGTTGAAAGAGCTGTGGGGTTTGACCTTTCCGGTAACTACCATGAACTTCTTGGTGTTTTTAAGGCAGGTGGTCTCTGTCTTGTTCTTGGGCAGAATTGGAAGCCTTGAGCTTGCAGGTGGTGCACTTGCTATAGGATTTACAAATATCACAGGCTATTCTGTTATGGTGGGTTTAGCCGCTGGGTTGGAACCCTTATGCAGCCAAGCCTACGGAAGTAAAAATTGGGACCTCCTCTGTCTTTCTCTGCAACGCATGATCTTAATCCTTCTCTTTGCAACTATACCCATCGGTTTTCTCTGGATCAACCTTGATAACATCATGGTGTTTTTGGGTCAAGATCACCAAATCACAAGGATGGCGGCTATTTATTGTATTTATTCTCTTCCAGACCTTTTAACAAACACCTTGTTGCAACCCTTAAAAATATTTTTGAGGTCACAAGAGGACACGAAACCCTTGATGTATAGCACTCTGGTAGCAGTTGGCCTTCATGTGCCTCTGAATTACATGATGGTGGTGGCGCTGGGGATGGGAATGCAAGGAGTGGCAATGGCTTCGGTGATAACGAATTTGAACATTGTGGGATTGTTATGCGGATACGTGTGGGTGTGGGGAAGGAAAGGGGAGATGAGATGGACGTTGAAGGTGGGCGAGGTTTGTGGAGGCGTGGGGCCAGTGATGAAGCTGGCTATACCGAGTTGCTTGGGAATATGTTTGGAGTGGTGGTGGTATGAAATAGTGACAGTATTGTCTGGTTATTTATCCAATCCAACGTCGGCTGTGGCCGCCACTGGGATTCTCATCCAAACTACAAGCATGATGTACACCGTACCCCTGGCTCTCTCTGGTTGCGTCTCCTCCAGGGTAAGTTTCCTCCCCAATCTCTTATAATTATTATGTTTTTTTCTTACATTTTTCTCGGTCGTATCTATAAATCTAGAAAAATTGTGAAAGCATTACGCTAGATTTATCTCTACACGTCTGCCAATTATTATTATGATTATCTTTGTATATTATGTAATCATTAATTTTTGACAAGTAATATGCTTGTTTCTCATGATCCTTGTTTAACATTTGTCAATTGTACAGTTTGTCAGTCAAAATCCGGTATGGTCAACTGGTAAAAACCTTCAATTGAGTAAAGCTATAAATTTACAGACTTGTACCAATAACCCACGTCATTTTCTAATCCTATATTTCGATGTGGAACCTTTCATTTTCAGCCGTCTCTCTCTCTTCTTTGGTTGGTTATAGGTATATTAGCATTTTAGGACATTTTGTATCTTACACGTATGCATGTGAACTCCATATCTTCAAAAGGGATAAATCCTTAGTGCGTTTTTCCCTTTTAGATTAGACCTTAGTGGTTCTTACTCTGGAGGTGGTCTCCGTCCACCACTGCTCGTGCGCGTATCTCTCTCTTTAGGTAGAACACACTCCTTTCTATGTTTCTTGGCTAATTGTTTAGCCGCCCGTTCAACTTCAGCCTAAGAGCACCCATCAGTGAACTATCACGCATTGAAAGAGGGGTTTTTTCTCTAGGTAAACTTTCTGGCTATCTTGCACCATAGACCAATGCGGCCTAACTTTTTCCTCTTGATTATGAAACTTTTCCCTGGTTATCTTATTTGTCACCCTATATAAGATGAACTCTTCTTATTTCGAGTCATGTTAGTATTAAGATTTAGCCTCGATTTGGTACTTGCGGCTTGCGGAATGAATACTTAAATAACCATCCCAGTTTTCTGGTTCATATTTCTACCAGTTTGATTATCAAATCAGCCCAGTAAGGTGTCCGTTCTTCCAAGTGGAAAATAAGGGAAGATATTTTCTCTCTTTAGTAGGAGATGGATTCTAACACTGCCCCTCATGTGCTTTGTATATCTTTTGGAATAAAATTAGGTTGGATGGGTATTTATGGTAGGAATTAAACCATTTATTTCTAAAATATCTAATCATTTATTTCTAAGATCTTAATTCTTTTTTTTAAAGTAATATGTATCCAATACTTAGATCATTCTTCTAAAATTTCTAGGTATAATTTTTCTAAATTATATAGACAATTAATGAGCTTGACTGTATGAGGCAAGCGAGGATATTTTTACATTCTTTAGTTGTTTTTGTTTACCCTTTATTTCTATGTTCATGGTTCAGCGGAGATTGCCGTTTAAAGTACATGCCATTTCATGAGAAGATTTCTTCAAACCAGTTCATTAATTTGGAAAAAGTGGAAAATCTAGTAAATTTTGTAAGCCATTTAATCCCCCATGAATCTAACACCATTTACATTTAAGCTCTCCATTAACAGTGGGGCTGAAATTATATTGGCATTTATTTGGGCACATGATATGCCTATTTGTGCGTCTGGGAGGTGCAGAACCATGATGCATAAGATAGCATGCGTTTTGGAGAACGGGAGGGGGTGAGAAGAGGGTAGCACGTGTACGTAGGGACAGCCTGTCCACTGATGATCTAAAAAGTTGTGTACACGATGGGTCCAGTATTCTTTCGTATAGGCACCGCACTCTTTTATTACGCATCAGTATTGTTAAGTACCAATGAAGTTGACTAGAAAAGGAAGAGGTCGTCTGAGAACAATTATTTCGATATGAATTATGTTTGAGTGGAACTTTACTTAGAGGTTAGGTAGACAATATTATTTTGATATGTTGTCTTTGTCAAATTGATATCAGAATTATGGTCTTAGTTGGAGAAATTTTTGGACTTTGAGCTAAGAGGATGGATTTAGAAGAGAACAAATTTATTTGAGGAGAAGATTATTAGAGGCAAATAAAATACTACTTTAGGACTTAACTTTAAGGGAAAAAGGCTCATGTGAACTCAAACTCAAGAATTGTTGAGGATATTTAGTTTAAATTACGGTTTACTATATGGATCATATTTGACCCTTTATGATAGATAAATATTTTGTATGATAGAAGGTATTTAGTCTTCTATTATGGGTTAACATATCGAAATTGGCTGGAACTTCTTTTTCATGAATAGTTCCTTGATCATGTGATCGGATCTAGTTGATTGGATTTGAATCAGAGGTCTTGAACTCACGTTTGTGAAAGACTTTTGTTGCTCTTTTCATTTAAGCCCTTTTTTTATTGCCCTAAAAGACTCGGCTTCTTCTTTCTTTTATGAATCCGGCAAGCTAAAATCCTTTCTTCTCTTGAGTGATTGCTTGAATTAAGCTTGATTTACTCGTTTTGAGTCCCGATTTTCAGTCCTTGGGTGATATTTTGGGTCTTAGTCCAATAGATTCCATAGATCTTATCCCTGCTCTTCCAAAAGAAGCATCTAGAAATGACTTGTAGATAGATATCATATTTGACCTTTTAGTACATATATTGATCATTTATTATAGCAAAGATATTAGATGATATTTAGCCTTTTATTAGGGGTTTTTATTTCCTTTATAATTTATTTCATTCCTAAATAATTACAAATAAAGACTTTCATCCCAAAAAAATAATAATAATAATAATAAATCCAAATTCTCCTTATAATTAATGTGTTTTTTGGTATCCTTATAGCTAGACAGAGTGTTAAGTTGAATGAAAGTAGAATTAGTTGAGAAAAACTTCCGAATGTGTTTTACTGGGAGAGTAAATTCATTTTGTCATCTTTCTTGTAAATTGTTAAAGATCTGATGTGACAACCGAGAACGCACTTAGATTGTTGTAACCCATTAAAAAGCTTCTGATTTGATTGATGCAATAAAATATGATTTTGTTGGGAAGCGAGTGTGTCCACATGAATCCCCACCGTTGATCTCATCCTTTTTGTTTATGATCAATTGATCATCATCATCATCATCATCATTCTTGATCTGATTAGGGTGTAAAATGTACATAACGCAAGGCAGGTAGGGAAGGAGCTGGGAAGTGGAAAGCCAAGGAAAGCGAAAGCTGCAGCCATGGTGGCATTGGGATGCGCACTTGTGGTAGGCGGAATCAACGTGACGTGGACGGTGATTCTCCGGCGGACATGGGCCACATTTTTCACAGATGATATGTCGGTTAAATCATTGGTCTCTTCGGCTTTGCCAATCATAGGTCTCTGTGAGCTTTGGAACTCCCCGCAGACCACTGGATACGGCATCCTTCGTGGCACTGCCCGTCCTGCTGTGGGTGCTCGTATCAACTTAGGATCCTTTTACCTGGTGGGCACCCCTGTGGCTGTGGGCTTAGCATTTGGTCTTCGAGTTGGGTTTGTTGGGCTTTGGTTTGGGCTGCTCTCCGCCCAGATCGCTTGTGCTGTGTCGATGTTATATATGGTTTTGGTGAAGACTGATTGGGACGCTGAGGCTTTGAAGGCTAAGCAGCTCACTGGTTTGGAAATGACGGCCGCTAATAGTGCAGAAGAGGAAACCATGGGGCTCCTTGGTGAGGAAAATAGCCATTAACTTTACATTCTCTAGAGAGAGATTGAAATGGTTTCTTCTTCTTCTTCTTCTTCTTCTTCTTGTTTTTTCGTGTTTTTGGTTGTTGGTGGTGTTATCTATTTTGTGTGAATGTTCCTTTGCTTTTTTGAAAGTCTTGTGGTGATGCAGAGTTTGATTAGAGGCTTCCAAGTCATTCTTGTTTGTCATAATCATATAAATCCAATCAGGAATGATTATGGGTTATAAGTAAGGAATACACTCATACGAGACATTTTGAAGAAATCAAAAACAAAGTCACGAGAGTTTATGTTCAAAGTGGACAAATATTATACCATTATGGAGATCTGTAATTGTTATCATAGTATCAGATCCATGCTTTTAACTTAGCAACGTAAATAGAATATTCAAATGTCGAACAAATTGGGCACTTTGTTCGAGGACTCCAAAGAAAGGAGTCCAACCTCAATTAATAGGAAGTTTTATGGCGTACTTTGTTCGAGTGGAGTATATATAGACATTAGTCTATCGTTGTAGAGATTTGTGATTCCTAACGTGTAAAGGAGTAGAATTCATACCTCTGTAGATGGCTTGTTTTTTTTTTTTTTTTTTTTTTTTT